>NC_083097.1:147673334-147848557 GCF_949774975.1 Lagenorhynchus albirostris
CCAGGATACTGCCTGGCCTCCCCCTCCCACCACTACCCTAGCAGAGGCCCGAGCCAGGCACTTGGAGGGTTGGGGCCGGGCATGCACACTAGGTGGCATCTTGTAGCAGGCATGGTTCCCACCTTGGGTTAAACACAACAGCAGTCTGGTGGGTGGCTAGCCAGAGGCCGTGTGGCAAGGAGGTCAAGCCTGATCCAGGTTCCCAGTATGTGTTAGCATGGAGGTTTAAATATTCTGGAGGATCTCCAGTCTGTGGTGGGTTGGGCCTGATGCCTGGATCCACTGCTCCAGACCCTGCCCTAGCCAGGGCCATGGTATAGGGCCTGTGACTAGCAGTAGGGGAAACCTAGCATTCATCAGACCCAAATAAGAACGCCCATGCCATGTTGCAGGGGTGATCCCTGGGCACCTGTGAGCTTCTGTGCTCTCCCCACTAGTATCGCTGAATCCTGGAGTGCTCCTGCAGCTGGCTGTGTGCCTGGGGGGAGGGGAGAGAGGGGAATCCTCTTCCTCCTTTCAACCTTCCTGTGTCTGGTGTGTTTATCTCCGTGGCTAGCTTCAATCATCCTCTTGGGATTAACAACGTAATACAAACGGTGTAATTTCAGTGATTTTGTTTACGAATTAAATGCCCTGGTGTTTACGTTTAAAACTGGAATCACACAGTATAAAGACAGACAGTAAATTCGTGTTAATAATTTAAAATTTGTATTTTTCTTTACTTAGAACGACACCAGATAACAAATGAAAAGCACCGTAAGTCAAGAGAGAGACCATGGAAGGAAGAAGAGAGTTTCTATGTACCTTTTTTTTTTTTTTTTTTTTTGCGGTACGCGGGCCTCTCACCGTTGTGGCCTCTCTCGTTGCGGAGCACAGGCTCCGGACGCGCAGGCTCAGCGGCCATGGCTCACGGGCCCAGCCGCTCCATGGCATGTGGGATCTTCCCAGACCAGGGCATGAACCTGCGTCGCCTGCATCGGCAGGCGGACTCTCAACCACTGCGCCACCAGGGAAGCCCTATGCACCTTTCTTTAACAGCACTTTTTCCTACTCTTTGACCAAGGACCTCTGAATTTTCATTTTGCACTGGCCCTGCCCCAGCTCATGTGTGTTGAATGAAAGACTAACCAAATAAATATTTTTTATTAAAAAGTGGAACACATTCATTCTTTTCCATTTCCTGACAATGCTGTATGTACTCAGGATTGCTGGCATGAAATACAAGAATACCTGAACCATACACTGACTCTTGAATCATATATGACTATTGTGGATTTATTTGACATCTGTCTTCAAAGCCATCACATTTTGTCAGCATTGATGTTCTAGTCTCACTTCAGATCCAGTGCTGGTTCTGCTGGAGTAGCTTATATCAGACTAATCCTTCCTCAGGCAGCAATTATAAACTCTGGACAACATTTTAAAACAACCATTTAAAGATGCCAGAGAGCAGATAAAAGCAGACAGAAACAAGAAAGACTTCAACATACTGACACACACAAAACACACATGCACACACACGCACACACACACATACACATTACAGAGGGACAGAATCTGTGTGAGGGAGACCCTTGTCCATCTTGTTGATGGTGCATAGTAGATGATCAATACATTTTTGTTGTCAAATGAATGTTTTGTTGGTGTACATTTTTTTCTTTAAGTCAGGTTTATTGAGACATAATTTGCCTAAAGTAAAATTCACACTTCTAACTGTACCATTTGATGAATTTATGTATATAGCTGTATTTCCTCCACTACAATCAAGATACAGAGAATTTCTATCACTACCCAAAGTTCCTTCTTGTTCCTTTGCAGTCAATACCCCAGCCCCAACCCCCCACAATGATTGACCTGATTTCTGCCATTATAGCTTTGTTTTTCAGAGTGTCGTATCAATGGAATCATACTGAATGTAGCCTTTGTGTTCAGCTTCTTTCATTTGCATTAATGTTTTTGAGATTCCTCCATGTTGTTGCACATATGTGTTTGTATGTCTGAGTAGTATTCCACTGTGTCTCAATATGTGGACGTTTGGGTTGTTTTCAGTTTGGGGCTGTTATGAAGAAAGCTGCTACCAGTATTTGCATGTGGGTCTTTGTGTGGCTGTGTTTAATTTCTCCTGAGTAAATAGCTAGGAGTGGGATAGTTGAGTCACATGGGTAAGTATATGTTTAATTTTCTAAGGAACTGCCAAACTGTTTTCCTAAGTGGCTCTATCAGCAATGTAATGAGGATTCCAGTTCCTCCACATCCTCGTCAGCACTTGGTATTGTCAGCATTTAAAGAAATATTTAGCCATTCTAATAGATGTGTAGTGTTATCTCTTTGGTTTTAATGTGCATTTACCTAATGACTAATGAAGTCAAGTATTTTTCACATCCTTATTTGCTATCCACTTCTCTTTTTTGGTTAAGTATGCATTCAAATCTTTTTTCCCATTTAAAAAATTGGATTGTTTATTTTCTTATTATTGAGCTGTGGGAGCACTTTATATATTTAGGATACAAGTCTTTTATCAAATATGTGCTTTGAAAATATGTTCTCCAATCTGTAACTTGTCTTTTCATTCTCTTAATAATGTCTCTTGCAGAGCAGAATTTAAAACTATGGCAAAGTCCAATTTATCTATTTTTTTTCCTTTTATAGTTTGTGCTCTTTGGGTCCTAAGAAATCATTGCCTAAACCAAAGTCAAAAACAAGGTGTTTTCTTCTAGGAGTTTTATAGTTTTCAGTTTTGGGCATGTAGGTTTATGAACAATTTCAAGTGATTTTTTTTTTTTTTGTATATGTTGTGAGTTAGGGGTTGAGGTTCATTGTTTTATATGTCCAATTGTTCCAATATCATTTATTGAAAAGGCTATCCATTCTCCACTGAATTACCTTTGCATCTTTGTTGAAAGTAAATTGGCCGTATACCTGTGGATTTACTTCTGCTAAACCACTGAACTCTGGACTTCTGCACTATCTCTTCTTTCCATTTATCTATGGGTCTATTCTTTCACCAGGACTACACTGTCTCGATTACTGTAGCTTTAAAATAAGTCTTGAAATCAGGTAACACAAATCCTCCAACTTTTTCTCCTTTTTCAAAATTGTTTTGGTTATTATAATTCATTTGCCTTTCCATATAAATCTTATAATCAGCCTCTCCATTTTTACAAAAAAACTCTTATTTGGATTTTATTTGATACTGTGTTGAATTTGTAGATCAAAGAGATCTGGCATCTTAACTATATTGAATATTGAGTTTTCTAATCTATGAACATAGTTTATCTCTTTATCTGGGCCTTCTTTGATGTCTTTTAATGCTTTATAGTTTGATAGTTTTCAGTATATAGACCTTTCACATATTTTGTCAGATTTATCTGTATTTCATGGTTTTTGATGCTATTGTAAATTTTACTCTTTAAAAAATTTCAAATTTGTTGTTCATTGCCAAACTAACTTTTGTGTGTTGACTTTGGATCCTGCAACCTTGCGAAATTCACCTATTAGTTCAAGTTGCTTTTTCATAGATTTTTTGGGATTTTCCACATAGAGATTACATCTCTGCAAATAGGGACAGTCGAACCTTTATGATAGTCCTATAGACTCATCCTTCTGAGAACGTGAAGTGTAGCTGATGAGAGTCTGGCTTTACCATCAGACCAACGTTTGGATTGGATTCAGGTCCCTTTACTTCCCAGCTGTGTGACTATGAGCAAGTTATTTAACCTCTCTGAGCTTCCATTGCATCATTGTAAAATGGGAGAAAACAACTCTCCTCCAAGATTATCATTAGATAATCATTAGTTCTCAGGCATAGGATTGTAGGTTAAAAGGCAGTTACAGCTTTAAGGCTTTTGGTATATATTGCCAAAATGTTTTCCAGAACTGGTATGCTGCTGTTTACCAACTCCAGCAACATTGCCCGTTTACAATTTTGTGTGCTTTAAGAGACTTGGAAAAAGCCAATAGCAATTTGACCTCTCTCACAATAGTTATTTTTACCCTCTTTGTTCAAAACTGTCGTCCAATTGAACTTTTATATTTCCTGTCTGTTGTTTCAGGCTCATGGACTGCCTTCACTATTAGTTTGTATATATTATTCTTTTGATTTAGGAAGTGTTTTTCTTTTCAAACTAGAAACTGGGTAACCACAACAGCAACAAGAATTGACCTTTATGGAACATTTCCTATGTGATAGTCACTGTGCTTCACAGGTATTAACTAATCCCCATGACAAGTCCAGAAGATCTGTCTTATCCCTATTGTGTAGGTGAGAAGTTAAGTGACTTGCCCAAGGACCCAGCTAGACAGCAGCAGAGCTTGAAGATTTTGCCCTGGGCAGATGGCTCTGGAGTACACACTGCCTCTCATTCAGTAAACCTAAGGTCTGGGTAAACTCGCCAGGGATCTAGACGAATTCCTGCCCTTGTGAGCTGGGAACCCTTGAGCTAATCTCTTAGCCTCTCTGATCGAGTCAGCCACCTGCCCACAAAACTTTTGTTGAGTCTTCTGTGTTAGTCTCTCTGTTAGGTTTTTTTTTTTTTAATTTTAATTTTTTGGCCACACCACACGGCATGTGGGATCTTATTTCCCCATCCAGGGATCGAATCCACGTGCCCTGCATTGGAAGGGCAGAGACTTACCCAATGGACACTAGGGAAGTTCCTCTCTGTTAGGTGCTGAGCTTCAGTTTTCTCATCTATAAAATGGGCCAAATGATTATATCTATGGCACCTGCCTGTTGTGAGGACTGGATAAGATTCTGGGAACACAGAAGCTGATAAGGACTTCAATGAGGGCTGTATTCCCAGCAGTTCCTGCCCGAGAGTGGAGGTCTTCAAGGTACCGTCAGGCTCCCTGACCTCGGTCTATGACCAGCTTGTGTCTCCACCTTTCTCCTAGAAAGTCTCAAAATACCAATTCTGTCCCTCCAATTTCCAACACGGTAGGCGAGACAAGAAAAGAGGTGTACATTTCTTTTCCTTTTCCTGGAGCAGAGGGGGAAGGAAGGCTGCCATCAAGCAAGAGGGTGGAGAGCCAGGAGAATCGAGTTCTTATCCCTGTCCCACCTTTCAACTCTTAGTCATGGCTCTCACCGAGACTGCCTTCCTCTGAACCTCAGTTTCCTCTGCTGAGGAAACTGTGCTTTAAGAGACTTGGAGAAAGCCAATAGCAAGCTGGGGAGCATTATCCTCACACCTGCACCAAGACTGAGTGAGTGAAATGAGACAACAGGTGGCAATGCTCACTGTAAATGATAAAGTTCAATCTGGTTTTATGGGTGGGTCTGTTGTGTGTTGCAGGGGCTGGTGTGATTGAAAGCCAATGGGCTCCATGTTGGATTGGCCCTGGGCTCTGTTCCTTACAACCTGGGACCTTGGGTTTCCTCTTCTGTAGAACAGGGGATAATGTTGGGGTTGTATGGCTCTCTGCCTTCTGTGCACATAGTAGGACTGTGCTCGTTGGCCTCCCTGTAGTTGGGTGGGGCCACATGACTAGTTGTGGTCAGTGAACTGTGAGCAGAAGTGACATGTCACTTTTGGGCTAAAACATTTAATTAGTAGAATTCAATCTTCCCTTTTGGTGTCTTGGCAAATCTGCACATAGATGGGACCTCCCTCAATCTGGGTCACCGAGTGAAGATAGCAGAGAACAGAACCCCCTGCTAATATATGTCTTGTAAGCAAAAACAAATCCTTTTTTATTTCAGCCATTAAAATTGCAGGGGGCTATTTGTTACCACAGCATAATCTTGCCTCTTCTGACTGATACAAATCTCTCCTTCCTGAGATGATTGTGAAAATCCAGTGTGAAGTTGTGTGCAACACTCTTGGTACTGGAACTGACAGGTAGTAAGTGCTCATTGAATGGTAGCTATAATGATTATTATGGTAAGAGTATAACAAGAAACAGTAGGATTCAAATCACAGCTTTGCCCTTAGCCCTCTGGGTGACCTTGGACAAGCCATATCACTCTAAAATGGGGGTAATAACACCTTGTATTGGGGGGGGTTCCTATGAGGATTCCAAGAGGTGAAGAGAGGAAGCATTGCATTGTGGTTTTAGAGCAGTCGGGTGCCTACATTCACATCCTACTGGTGCCATTATTAGCTGCTGTGTGACCTTGAGCAAGTCACTTAACCTCTTTACACCTCAGTTTCCTTATCTATAAAATAGGCATAATAGATGTATATACTTTAAAGTGTTACCAGGAGGATTAAATAGGTTAATATATGCAGATGCAGAGAAGATTGCAGTAAGCATTCCATAAACTTGAGCTTTTTTGGTTTTTATCCATTAGGCAGTATAAAACAGTGATGGGAGCCCTGGTGTGGATTCCAGCCCTGTGTCTCATTAGCTATGTGACCTCGGGGCTGTCAAATGACATCTCTGAGTCTCCATTTCCTTGTTCACTAATCAAAGTTAATACTATCTGTCCTTAGATGTCTTGTGAGGATTAATTGAGATAACATGGCAAGTGCTGGTTGCGGGGCCTGGCCCTCTGTGAGTACTCAGTCAAGGCCAGCTATGAATGTTAAGATATGAATAAACACCCAACACATAGTAAGTGCTCCCTCAGTATTTGTCCCTCCGCTGGCCCTCATCTTGCGTCGTCCCTCCCCTTGCTTCCACATTTGTACCGTATTCAGATGTGGGGCACTCTCACCAGGGCCAGGACTAGGGTGAGGCAAGTGATGTACAGAGTCTGCTGTCCCCACTTTACAGAGAGGAAAAGCAAGGCCCAGCCAGGCAAAGGGATAGCCCCCTGATCCGGGTGTGGTTGGCAACCATGCTGAGGCTGGACTTCATTCTCTGTACCCCCAACTGCCCCCACCCCAGTTGGAGAGCCCACAGTCCTGCTGGTGCCCAGGTGCCTGTGCTTTGTGGCGGGGCGGCGAGTGTGGCAGCTGGGCTCCGCGGGCCAGGTGGCTGAGGGGCGGGCCTCTCCCCTGGGCATTGGCAGCCACTCTGGTTACCCTCTTGGATTTCCTCACTCGAGGGACCCGCAAGGGGTGGGCATTTGGGGGCTGGTGAAGCGCTCAGAGACTTCACTGCACTCTGCTGCTCCCAGGCCAAGGGGTGCCGCCTGAGCTGGAGAGCCCTGACCAGCCACCATGGAGAGAGCAGGTCCCCAGAGAACCTGTCTTCAGCGGCCGCACGGGGGTTGCGAGACCCTGCCTGTGAGGAGCGAGCTGACGGTCAGCAGCTGCCAGTGGCCACAAGGTAGGGAAGGCCTCCTGGCCCAGAGAGCCCTCCCCAGCACACACACAACTGCGGGATTGGGGGGGGACTCCAGGGGCCACGAGAGGGAACACCTGTTTCCGTACATGTACCCAGCAATGCACGAGGATGGAGCCCTGACTCAGGCCTGAAGCCTCAGAGCAGCCCAGCTCAGAGCAGCCCAGCTCAGAGCAGAGTGGCAGACCCAGGGCCCGTGGGGCTGAGCAGGAAGATGAGTGTTGCCGAGGGGGAGGAGGAGGCCAGTGGGTACTGGGACATTCAAATCCTCTTTTTAAAAACAGATGCAGCAAACCAGATTTGTATTCCACAACCAAAATGTACTGAGCTCAGTATTAGTCTTCACAGGCCGCCATAACAATATAATACAGGCTGGGTGGCTTAAACAACAGAAAATGATTTTCTCCCAGTCCTGGAGGCTGGAAGTTCCAGAGCAAGGTCCAGTAGTGTGGATTTCTGGTGAGAGCTCTCCTCCTGGCTCATAGATGGCCACCTTCTCACTGTGCCCTCACGTGGAGAGAGAGTGTGCACTCTCCTATCTCTTTTTATAAGGACAACAATCCTATTGGATCAGGGCTCCACTCTTATGACCTCATTTAACCTTAATTACTTCCATAAAGGCCCCATCTCCAAATATAGTCATATTGGGGGTTAGGGCTTCAACACAATAACTTGAAGGAACATAAACATTCAGTCTATAACAAGCACCTACTACGTGCCAGCAACGTGGTTTACAAAGTTCTTGCTACCACAGAGCTCGTGTTCCTGTGGGGGTGTGTGTGCACATGTGTGTACAAATATAGATCATTATCGGGGATAAACAAGCACAGGGTCCATGAGCTAACTGTGTCACTGTGACATGGGTCACAGGTTTGTAGTGCCTGCCTAGAGTGTTAACAGTGCAATCTTTGGAGCAGAAGGACCTGGGCTCATGTCCTGAGTTTCCCACTTACAAACTGTGTGTCCCCAGGCAAGTGAATTTACCTCCTTTTACCTTGAGTTCCTTACCTGTGAAATAGAAATAATAATTCCTACTGCAGACGGCTGTTAAAATGACTGAGAATGCCGATATGAAGTGCTCAGCACAGGCTTCAGAGTGTGGATAGGAGAAATATGAGATGGTTGTTATTATTACTGCTTGTGAACAAGGAGATCTCCTCTCGTGAGGTGGAGGTTTTGAGCTGGAGATCATCTAATCTGTGAGGTCAGATGCTGGAAGATCTTAGCCATGGAGAGGTGTCTGTCAGGGAGAATAGGTAGTGTTTGGTTTTGACAAATGCTGCCCTTCTGTGGTGCACATCTTGCATCCATCCATTCATTCATTGTATTTTCACTGACTTTATGCCCTACCCTCCCAAAGTCACCAGAACCACCCTAGACCTTGTTTGCTTTGCAGACTCCACCTGGGCATGCTGACCCAGATTGTTCGGGGACGGGTCAGGGGCAGGCAGGGGCTGAGAGGTCCTATTGGTGCAGGTGGCTGCCCACTAGACGCAGGCGGATGGAGCCAGCTCCAGCCCATAGCACTGGTCTCGGTATTCTGGAGGTCCAGACTGCCTCCTCCTGATGGGAAGACTGAACCATGCATGCGGCAAGCCCAGCACGCTGGTGCCCTGGGTGGGATATGACTTAGCATTGCCCTCAAACACACACTCCTTAAATACTCATTCACTGCATGAGCTGAGTGTGCTCCCTGCACAGGGAAAGGCAGGGCCCCTCCGGTGGTGGCCACAGCTGTGCTCGTACTGTGGTTGGCAGTTGAGCTCCAGCCTCCAAACAAGCCCCATTGTTCACCCACTGTCCCCCCACCCAGTGGAATGCCCCTCTGTGTGTACAGAGGCTCTCGCCTTGAGGGGTGAGACTGGGGTGGGGTCGAACGTCCACCCAGAGGAGCTTGTAGAAGAACCCCTCCCAACCCTTCCGGTCCCTTCCTGAGATAAGGAGTATACCCCAGGGCCCCCATCTCATCACACCCCCAGGCTTGCCTCAGTGCCCCTTAGAAATCAGTGCCTCAGGCCCCCACTCTCTCCCCAGCCTCCTACCCTCACCCACCCCCTCAGGGCCCCTAAACCAATGACAGGAGCATTCACAGAACAGCCTGGGGTTGGGATCCATGGGCCCTCAGATTCCCTTCCTCTTGGCCTTTTTGAAGTTCTAAACACCCACCCTCTGCCCATTCCCAGGCTCCTCAGGAAGATTCAGGGATGAACCAGGCTTAGGCCCCGGCCCTGGGGAAAACAAAGCATGGTGTACAGACCATCAGCATGCACTTCCCTATGCCTAGTTTCTTTATCTGTAAAATGGGGATGACTGTGATAGCACCTACTTCAGAGAGCTATGCTGAGGATTAAATGAGTTAATACCTGTACAGGGTGTAGGCACGTAGGACCTGCAACCACTGTTAGCTCTGCACATTGTCTGGTGAGAAAGCCCAGGAGCCAGTAGCGGAGCGGGAGGGCTGGGGCCACATTCTAAATCCTACTATTTTCTGTATTTTCATGTTTGAGTTGGCATATCCCCAGCTAAAGTACTGAGGGAATTTGGGCATTGACACAGTATATAATGGTTAGAGTTCAACCATTTCAGAAAGAGCTGAGGGTCTGGGTGAGATGGATCCATCCTTCTAACAAGTACGTATTGAGCACCTACTACGTACCAGGCACTGATCTCAGCACTGGGGATACAGCAATGAACAGAACGCTTGCTCCGAATGAACTTACATCCTGGTAGAGAAGCAGATTATAAACCAAGAAACCAATACATATATCACAGATGGTGATGCGGGTCAAGAACAAAAATAAAGCAGAGTAAGGGGCCAGAGAGGGATGGGGGATGGATGTGTGGGGAGCTTTGTTTGTACAGGGAGGTACAGGAAGGCCTCTCATTAGTGACTTGATCAGAGGCCTACGTTGATGGGAGGGGGTGAACCATGAGAGTACCTGGGAGAACATTCTGGGTAGAAGGAACAGCCAGTGCAAAGGCCTTGAGGTGGGACTGGGTTTGGCACTTACAGTGCACAGCAAGGAGGCCAGTGTGGCTTGAGCAGAGTGAGTGAGCGGAAGGGTGTGAGAATTTGAGATCAGAGAAGTGTGGGATCCAGATCGCAGAGGGCCTTGTGGGCTGTTGTAAGGATGTGGCTTTTACACTGAGAAGGGGAGCGCCTGGGAATAGAGGAGTGAGCAGAGTTACATTTAACATGACCCCAGTTACATTTAAAAGTGATCCTGTGATCCACTGAAAAATGCGCCCCCCCAAGATGTCCACATCCTAATCCTCAGACCTGTGAATACGTTGCCTTACATGGCAAAAGGGACTTTGCAGATGTGATTAAGGTTAAAGTCCTTGATGGGGAGAGGAACCTGGATTATCCAGGTGGGCCCACTGATGTCATCACAAGTGTCCTTATAAGAGAGGCAGAAAGAGTTACTGCTCCATAAGAGGAGAAAGAACTGTGACAACAGAAGCAAGAGATTGGGGTGATGGGAGCCAATGCAGAATCCAGAAGCTAGAAAAGACAAGGAACAGATTCTCCCTGTAGACTCCTGAAAACCTAGCCTGCTGACATCTTGACTTTAGCTCAATGAAACCGATTTTGGCCCTCTGGAATTGTAAGAGAACAAATCTGTGTTGTTTTAAGCCATCAAGCTTGTGGTCATTTGTTATAGCGGCAGCAGGAAGCTGATACAGACAGCTTGTGCTCCTCTGCAGAGAATAAGCTAAAGAAGGTGTCGGGAGGAAGCAGAAAGACTGGTCAGGAGGCTTTTTCAATCATCTCCCAGAAAGACAGTGGGGGCCTGGGCCAGGGTGGTGGATGCGAAGAGGAGGTGAAAAATGGCTGGATTCTGGGTACATTTTAGAGGAAGAGCTGAAGTGAATTATGGGATGGAAGAGAAACATCAAGGATGGTCTCAAGATTTTTGGCCCTAGTGACTGAGAGGCCATGTACTGAAACGGGGAAGGGTATGGGAGGAACAGGTCTGGTGAGGGTAGGGGTGAAATCAAGAGTTCAGCCTGGTATATGTCAAGTGTGAGTTGCTTATTAAACAACCAAGTGGGAAGGGCCAGGAGACCATTGGATATATGAGTCCATTTCAGGGGAGAGATCCAGGCTAGAGAAAGAGACGTGGGGGTCCCCCATCCAAGTCCTTCCTGTCTGCTTGGGACAAGGGTGCTCTTCCCCACCAGGGAGAGCTTTGGGTAGTCATCCTAAAGAGCTGTGTCCATCAAGCAACTGGCCGGCTCCAGGGCTGTGCTGGCCTCTTCATCCCCCACGCCTCTGAGGTCCCATCAACACGACCTCCATTCTGCATATGGGGACAAGGTCATCAGGGAGGAGGAGGCAGAGCTGGGACTTGAAGCAGGTCTGCAGGGGCACCAGGAAACTTTCAAGGGTTAACCTGGAGACTAGCCAGTCAAATTCATCCCCCCGCAGCCTAGGAAGGTCGGAGCCATCATTTCCAAACCATTCTGGCAGCATGATCCCCCTTCCGAATGGAGTCAGGCTCGAAGCGTTTGCTGGGAACCACCAGGCGGGGGATAGAAATCACACAGCCAGGAAACCTTGAACTTGCTCAAGGCCTGATATTTCTGACCTTTTCACCTTAGCATCCCAAAGCCTGATCACTCCGGGGAAGCTGAGGTAGCACATCCCCTTGCTTTTTGAAAGCTGGGCCTCAGTCTGCTCCCTCTCTGACTCTCTTCTCACGCTTAATGCGCGGCCCCTTACTCACAGCAGGTGAGGGGCTCGAGGCTATGGTGTTGACTGCAAATTGGGAAGGGGAGCCGGTGCCCCAGCCTTTCTCTTCTTTGTCCTCTGGTACCTTCACTCTCTGAGCCTTGCTGACTGCAAGGCTGCTGTACCGCCTGGTCCTGGGAAGCCCTCACGCCTGCGCGAGGTAAGGCAACAAAGTGTGCTCGTGACCGCAGAGAGGGCGTGGGAGGTGGGAGGATGTATGACGAGACCTCCTCTGTCCGGATCCTGTGTCTCGAGCAGAGGCCTGAGCTGCAGCTGTCCCCCAAGGATACCTGCCTTCTCCCCAGAGAGGTAAGCGGCCGCCCAGCCTCTGGCAGCGAGAAAGCCTATTGTTTCCCTTGCACGGGAAGAAGCCCTTTTATTGTCTGCTTGTTTGGCTAATAGGCTCTGCCTGATTGTGGGCCATTAATAAATGCATCTGTTTGGATTTCGTCAGTATATTTGAACCCCCAAGTCTTCCTCGGCATACCAGGAGCAAACACAGCCACCCCTTTCAGAACCAACACCCCAGCAGGACGGATGCGGCATTAAACTGGAAACTGCTAGAATGTTAGTGTGCAGAGCAGGCACCTGGCATGTAGTGAGGGCCTACTGTGAATTGGGAGAGGTGGGCACAGCCCTGCTGTGGAGTCAGGCCGAGTGGGGTTCCAAACCTCTACCTGCTGCTGACCCGCTGGGTGACGGTGATTTGGGACAAGGGACTCACCTTTCTGAGCCTCGGTTTCTACAAGGGCACTGAGAATGTGAATCCCTAATTGCCTGGATTCTGTGGTATGATGCGTGTAGAGTGGCTGCATCGATGCCTCATTTATTCCTCACTCTCTAAGGTAGGTATTAGCCATCCCCACTTTGCAGATGAGAACACTGAGGCTGAAAGGTGAAGTTAATCGACTAAAGTCACACAGCTGGGAAGTTAGCTTTGCTGGGTTCCAAAGTCACTGCTAACTGCTAATCTCTGCCTCAGGCACGGGCAGGCTAGCTCTTCGGCCTTCATAAACCTCTTCAGGGATTGGAGCCAGGGGAGTGATGTGACCTCACCTGGCCTTCCTATTGGCCTGGCTGGTGGCTGCTGGTGGGCTGGGTAAGGGGGTGTGGGCCTTCGGGTGGACCCCAGGGCTCTCCCAAAGTGTGGGTTTGGGCCTAGTGGCCGCTCCGCCAACCGTTTCAATAGCTCCTGGCTGCTCTCAGCCTCAGGTTGTAGTTTGGATCACGCGGTTCCTCCTGACACTTAGGGCCCCACTGGGGGCTCCTCGCCTGCCTCCAATCCCGGTGGATGTGGATTTCCTTGTATGGACTTGACACGACTCATCCCCGGTTTGACTTTCTACACGGATGTCTTCTTTTTCCCTGTCTCCTCTGGCTTCTTGGAAGATGTCCCATTTGATTTTTATAAGCGCTGTCGTTGTAATTAACCTTCATTGAGCTCTGCCTGGGGCCTGACTAAGGCTTCACCCGGGGGAAGAATAGGCAAGCAATTTCTCGTTTCTGCCACTCACTTGCTGAGGGACCAACTTCCCTGATGAGATTTTGCTCCCCTGTACCTCAGTTTCCTCATCTGTAAAATGGGCATGATAATGTTTGACGGCATCAGTGAGATAATATTTAACTTAATCCTGGGAAGGATTTAAAGAGATAACACACATGGGTCTAACTCAGTGTGGAGCACACCTGTGAGTGAGTGTGACCCCCCCCCCCCACGAGGGCAGGGCCTGGGTCTGTCTTCTTTGCCGTGTTCCCAGTGCGTAGATCATATCCTAACAGGGCTCAGTGAGTATGTGTTGAATGAATTGTTACAGCTATTGCCTGTCTCTGGGGACTTCCACTTAGAGCTTCATAAGCCCCGGAGAGATTTGTAAGAGAAAAGACAGATGGAAGAGTGGAACAGTTCACACAGACGGAGATGTCTGCAAGGAGAAATGCATTTAATTAAATCAGTAGCCAAGTGTTTAAGGAGCACCATTGTTCCAAATGCAGGGCGTTGCTGCCAGTGTATGGGGTGCTCAGCGGGGGGAAGGAGCAGCAAGAACTTGATGCCTCCTGTCTGCTGGGCACTGTGGGAGGTCTTTTATGTGCCTTAATTTATTGAACAACTCTCAAACATTTTTCAGAGTTAGGGTATCACCTCCATTTTCCACATGAGGAAACTGAGGATCAAGAGGGGACGTGACTTGTCAAAGGTCACACAGCAAAGCCGAGGGAGAGCTGGGAAGCTGGATAAAGGCCCCAGAGAGTGTGCCTTTCTGTTTCTGCCCACCCAGCCTCTGCTCCCTTCGTCTGCCAATAAGGCTTTCATTTTCCTTTGGAGAGATACCCTTCCGCAAATGTGACCCCGGCTTGGATGCTCAGAGTACCCACCCCTGGTGGCTGGTTCAGGAGTGGGTAATGGAGACAAGAAGGGCCAGAAGGGGTCGGGGGAAGAGGTGCTCTATCTGCTGGGGCAGCTGAGCTGGCAGGATGGGGCCCAGGGTGCTGCTGGCCATCTTGCCTCTGTTGGGTGGGCCTCCTGCGATTGGAGTGAACGCAGAGAGCGGAGCCCCAAACGCAGAGAGGTCAGTTCCAGATGGCACGGTTAAGCCCCTGAGGCCAGCTCTACCCTTGGGCTTTCAGTCTTGCGAGCAAATACATACATGCGTGTTTTGGCTGAAGCCAGCTTGAGTTGGGTTTCTGTCACTTGCAACCCAAACCATCTTGGCTTGTATCATCTAGCGTGGGAGACCAGACAAGCCTTGTGAAATGACAAACCAGGAGGAGGATGTGACTGGCATGGCTGAATTGGAGAAAGGGCTTCCTGAACGAGAGAGAATTTGAACTGTGCCTTGAAGGACTGGGAGAGTTCAACCAGCCAAAATGGTGTTGGTTTGGTCTTCTCTCTGACTTTCTTTCTCCCTTTCTATCTCCATCTCCATCTGCATCTCCCTCTCCATCTCTTTTTCTCATTGAGGTAGAACCTGACTGCCACAGACAGTTGGGCCAAGGTCTTTTCCTTTGCCTGACTGATTTGCCCAGCAAGATAACACCCTATGAGTTGACTTAGAGCTTTGGGAGAAAAAATTACATCTTCCCTCTTGGGCAGAGCTTTCTGTCTTAGGGAAGGGATCTGAAGGAATCTGAATGAGAGAACCAGGAGAGGAGTGTAATGTAGTCTCAGCAAGGCTTAGGAATCAGACAGATCAGGGGTCTTGCTCCAGGATGACCATTTCTTATAGCTGGGAGAACTTGGACAATCTCTAACTCAACTTCCCTGAGCCTCTGTTTCCATGTCTGTGAAATGGGCATATAATAATGTTCATAGGGTTGTTGTGGGGATAGAGCAAGACTGGTCATTTATCTAACAAAAAGGAGATGTGGCAAAAAACGATGCATGGTGTCCAGCCTTGAGGCCCTCCTTGAGAGGGGAGGAAAGTGCCTGGCATAGGGCAGGGCCTGACACATAGTAAGTCTCCTTTTCTCTCCTTCTTCCAGAATTGGCAGAGGAGTTAACTTGGGTTGAAAGAATTTGAACTAAGCCAAGGGAAGAGCAACTGCCTTCCTGAGCCAGAACACTAAGGGGAAGTTTATGAATGGTTGAGTGTGGGCTGGCAGTCAGGCTTGAATCTTTGCTACCTCACTTTCTAGTCCTAAAACCTTGGGTAACTTATTTAACCTCTCTGAGCCTCAGTTTCCGTAAAATGGGGCTTATACTTGCCTCTTGGTTATTGTAAGGTTGACATGAAATTGAATCCCCCTTGACAAACATAGGATAAAAGCTGACTTATTTTCAATATTTAATCCTGACCACCATCCTTTGAGGTAGATGTTATCACACCCATTTTATTGATGAGGAAACTGAGTCTCAGAGAAGGTTCACGGCCCACAGGAATGATCTGGCTCACCAGATCTTCCCCTGAAGGATGTGAGCTGAGCCTGGCTTCCCGTTCCAGGACCCCTGCTAGGATACGGGGTGGTGGGCTTTAGCCAGGAGCATCTCCAGCAAGCTAGGACCTCATCAACCTGCTGGCTCTCACTGACCTCTGCCTGCCTGGGACTGCTAGCTCTCTGAGAAGGGGCTAGGCTGAGCCTGCCTCCTTGTGACTGGGCTGTAGGAGCCCCACCTGGGAGATATGAGGTGTCTGAGGAGACCCCCATTCCCAGACATTCCTTCGCAGTGTCTCCGGCCAGGGACAGGGAGAGTGAGTAACAGCTCAGAACGTATTGGCCCGTTCTAGGGCTCACACTCGCGGGGGAGAGCTCTTTCCCTGGAGCCCAGGAAATGCCAGGGCAGCATTCTTGGCCAGTAATTTCCTCCTCCACCCCTCCAGTCCTCCCTCATTCTTCAGCCACTCCCTCCCCATTACTTGGAGTCCAGAGCAGCAGTTCTGAGTGTGGTCCCTGCACCCACAGCAACCACATCCCCTGGGTGCCTGTCAGCCATTCAAAACTCACACCTGCACCCCAGACCTCCTGTATCAGTCTGCTTGGGCTGCTATCACACAATACCACTGAGCGGGTTCAAGAACAGAGATGTACTTTCTAACGTTCTGAAGGCTGGAAGTCCAAGATCAAGGTGGCCACAGGGCTGGTTTTTCCTGAAGCCTCTCTTCTCAGCTTGAGGATGGCCACCTTCTCGCCACATCCTCAGTGCAATCTTTCCTCTGTGTGCATACCTGTCTCTCACTGTCTTTCTCCTAATTTTCTCTTCGTAAGAGGATACCGGTCAGATTAGATTAAAGCCCTCACCACCCTCACTTTAACTTAATTACCTCTTTAAGGCCCTATCTCCACATACAATCACATTCTGAGCAACTGGGTGTTACGGCTTCAACATATGACTTTTGAAGGGACGTAAATCAGCCCATGACACCTAATGGATCAGAAACTCTGGGACAGAGCAGTCTGTGTTTTAAAGAACGGTTGGGGGGCGGGCTTCCCTGGTGGCGCAGTGGTTGAGAGTCCGCCTGCCGATGCAGGGGACACGGGTTCGTGCCCCGGTCTGGGAAGATCCCACATGCCACGGAGCAGCTGGGCCCGTGAGCCATGGCCACTGAGCCTGCACATCCAGAGCCTGTGCTCCGCAACGGGAGAGGCCACAACAGTGAGAGGCCCGTGTACCGCAAAAAGAAAAAAAAAAAAAAAAAAGAACTGTTGGGTGGATCTGGTGGGTGCTCAAGTGTGGAAACCACCCAAACGGAGCACACAGCACCCACGAGGTGCCCTGTGCTAGTCACTTAATCAGTCAACAAATGATCTTAGCTACGGAGTGATGGGCGCTGGGGTCACACGGAAACCAGACCCTGTCCTCGTGGAGAGCATACGCGGTCTGGACGGGGAGACAGACACAACAACTGGTTTAAATTAGTCCATTAAATGATCAGGAGTAAGCCCCATGCTGTAAAGGAGAGATGCGGGGTGCCCTGGTACAGCAAAGGCTCCTCGGAAGAAGCTGGATCTGAAGAAAGAGTGGTAGTTACCAGGCAAGGAAGCAGGTGGCTCAAGATGAGGGTACCAAGCCAAGGGTTTATAGATCTGGAGCCTAGGAATGATCTTCAGGCACCCCAAGGAGTGTCCAAGGCAGTTCCTTGGGGGTACTGGAAGAAAACAATAAAATTCCTATTTATTTTTTATTGTCGTTTCATTCATTTAAATTATATTTGTGTATATTTTAAATATGTTAGCACAGATGTACATGGGAATAATTATTAAAATTAAAAAATGTGCAGACATTGGGAGTGGGTTTGAAAAATTTTTTTGGGTGGGGTTCATGCCAACAAAGTTTGGAGGCCCCTGGTGTTTACATGCAAAGGTAGGGAGGCTGGAAAGAGCAAGGGAGGCTGGTGTGGCTGGAACTCAGAAAGGGGTGGGGCAGTGCATGGACATAAGGCTGGAGGGGTATCTTGAAGGGCGATGGGGAGCCACTGAAGGTGTTTGAGCAGTAGAGGGGCTCATTGAGATTTGTGCCTTAAAAATGAGTCTGGATTCTCTTGGGAGAATGATGTGAACGAGGCAAGAGCAGCTCCAACTTACTAAGCTGAGACCTCTGTGCTCTTGGGGTGGCATCCTGATGGAGCTGTGAAAGGACATGTTCTGGAGGCCCACAGCCTTGTTTCAAATTCCATCTCCACTTCCTATAGCTGTGTGATCCTGGTGACAGTGCTCAACCTCTCTGTGCCTTGTTTCCTCATCTATAAAACGTGTCTTAATAACCCACCACAGGGCTGTGGTGAGGATGAAACTAGATCATGCAAGTAAAGAACTGAAAAACCAGGAGGAGGATGTGACTGGCATGGCTGAATTGGAGAAAGGGCTTCCTGAACGAGAGAGAATTTGAACTGTGCCTTGAAGGATTGGGAGAGTTCAACCAGCCAAAATGGTGTTGGTTTGGTCTTCTCTCTGACTTTCTTTCTCCCTTTCTATCTCCATCTCCATCTGCATCTCCCTCTCCATCTCTTTTTCTCATTGAGGTAGAACCTGACTGCCACAGACAGTTGGGCCAAGGTCCTGCACAGGGAAGGTCCTGCACAGGGAAGGTCCTGCACAGGGACCTGCACAGGGAAGCACTCAATGCTTGAATTACTTTTACTGTTGTTGTTGCTGTTGCCTCTGCCATTTGTCTGGGTGCTCCTCTAGGATGCGACACTTGTCTGCTCCACGACGTGTCGCCAGCAGCCCCAACCCAATTTTGGGTGCCCCTGGACAAGTCCCTTTTCAATCCAGAGTCTCAGCTTCTCTTTGTGCAAAATGAAGACCATAGCTGACATTAGAGGTTTTCACACTGGGTTCCTTGGAAACCTGGGGTTCTATGGAGATGCCCCCAGGGAGGCGTGGACTAAGTATCTTTATCTTCATTTGTCTTATATACTGGGATTAAGTATAAGATTTCATTTGAACAAAGGAATCTATTGCTTTAAAACAAAAAAATCTTTTTAAAAGCTTACAAATGGATGAGACATTCTCTAAGGGCCTTCCAGACTCAGAGCTGATGAATCTTGTTGCAAAATCATAATCGGGTAGCAGTTTAAGCTGTCCATTATAAATGTCTCCCTGGGACAGAGTTCGAGTTTCCCATGTATGATTCCTGCCCCCATTAGGCCCTGCACACCAGGATATACGATGCCTCTCGGATGGGGCTGCCAGCCGTCCCCCAGGATTTACCTGTGTCCTGCTTTCCCTCACACAAACACTGCCCCCTCGGTTTCTTCCATCTTTCCTAATAAGTCATCTTCCTCACCCTTGGTAATCTCTCTGACTTTTCCCTGAACCGCCTTCAGCTGGCCTCTGTTTATGCGGCAGGCAGGTGACCATTGGGAGAGTCCAAGGGCTTCGTGTGAGAGGGACCTCAGCTCAGATGAGATGTTTGAGCTGACCTTAGAGCTGGGGCTCTCCAAGTTTTGGGGAATGTCAGAATCTCCTGGCGGCTGTATTAAAAATGCAGTTTCCCGGGCCTCAGGTCTTCTGATGCAGGGTCTGCCCAGCGGTCCAGGAATCTGCACATCTCAAGAACCCCACGTGGGCTTCTGAAGGAGCAGAGATGTTGGCCTGGGCTTAGATCAAGTTATACAGCTGGAGACCACTTCCCCTTTCACCCAAGTCATTCATTCATTTATTCAGCCAGCCAGCCAGCCAGCCAACTAGCAGGTCCTTACTGAGCACCATCTCTGCCAGGCATGTGCTGAGAGTAAAAAGATAAGCCTGACCATGACTCTCCCCTTGCCAAGTACACAGGGCAATTTGGGAGCGTCTGACTTTATGTCTAACAGAATGAGATATTAGAGGAAGCAGGTTAAAGAGATGACTTCCCAGGTTATGGAATAAGGTAGACATGCTGTTCAATAACTTGGTGACCTTAGGTAAATTACATAACCTCTCCGAGCTGTGCTTTCCTCCACTGTCAAATAGCATAATAACAGTATGTTCTGCTCGGGGTTACCGTGAAGCTTAAACAGGGTTATGCGTGTGAAGCTCTTAGCTGATGCTTGGTGCACATTTGGTTCTCAGTAGATGGTAGTGATTTCATTTTAGGTGAAATTAGCTTTTGATATTTAGTTTCCTCTTTAATCATCCGAGTCATTTTGGGGCAAGAAAAACATATTCCCGTACTTTGCTTTTTTGTATTTCTTTTCAGATCAAGGTCCTTTTCCCCCAGTACGCCCTGGGCTGGGGCATGACTAGTCCTCTACACAAGTCCATGGCCCATGTCCACTCTTGGATAGAGGCTGAGAGCTCAGGCTCTGGTAGCTGGTGAGTTTGAATCCTGATTCCAGCTATGTGACCACAGACAAGTCACTTCACCTCTCTGAGCCTAAAGACTGTATCTATATCATGTTACTGAGGTGTTAAATAAGATTAGATACACAATTTATCTAGGCATATATCAGGCAGTCATGACATATTAGCTATCATTAGTTATTCACTGAATTGATATTTATTGAGTGCCTACAAAGTGCCTAGTTCAACATGTGAGCTAAGGATCTAACAGTTAATCCCAAACAGGTCCAACAATAAGTGAACAAACAAATACATAGGTACGTCAGGTGGCATTTAACACTATGGAGAAAATAAAGCAGGGGAAGGGATCGACTGTGATCGGGGTGTTGTTTGTGTGTGGGGGAGTGCTAGTCTAACTAAGATGCTCCAGGGAGGCCTCATTGAAAGTATGATATTTGAACAAAGGTCTAAAGGAGAGAAAAAAGCAAATGTATCTGTCTGGAAGAGCATCCTTAGCAGAGGGAACAGCAAATGCAAAGGCCCTGAGGTGCAAGTGTGTTTGGAGTGTTAGAGGTAAACCAAGGAGGCCAGTGGGACTGGAGCACAGTGGGCGAGGGGGAAAAATAGGTCAGAGATGTAAAGGAGAGGGAATAGTGGGGGGGCTATGGTGAAACCTTGCCATAATGCTGTGTGTGGGAGCCAAGATATTCAGGAATATAAAACACTAGAATTTGCGACTGAAAGACAATGAAATGTGAAAAGAAGTTGAGCTGAGGAAGGAGACCAATCACCAATGAAGTTACCGTGGGGCAGGTTATGGTGGCATTTTACTGCACTTTGGACTTTATTCTGGGCAAGATGGGGTGAAAGCAGGGAGACCACTTGGAAGGTTATATTCAGGGGAGCTATGACGGAGGCAGAAGTGGTGAGAAGGAGCTGGACTGTGGTTCTGTTTTGACAGGACGTCTTCTTCTGTTATGGGTTCTTTTTCTCAGACCCTCAGCCCCCTTCTTATAGGCTGTGATTCCCTATGGCAACCCAGGGAGGCCGAGAATATCCTCGGCCACCCCTGCTGCACTGGGCCAGGGCTGTTTCCCCAGGGAGGAGTCCAGCCCTCCCCATGACATGTGGGTTCTATTCACATAGGGGCTCACAACTAAGAGACACCCAGGAGTTAACAAAGGCACTGAGCTCCTATCTCCACTCAAGTCACGCATTTAGCTTAATCTCTGGCTTCTCTCTCTTGATCTCTCCTCCAACCAAGTAGATAAATGGCCTCGCTCTGTTTGGCGCTCGCTCGGCTCAGGTCACCATAAATCATCCGGCTGCGTACCCAGGCACGCTCGCTCTCCCTGAGCCAGGACAGACCTTCCTGTGATAAACCACCAGTATTTATCTCAGCCTGTCCCCTCTGTGTCCCGGAAATAGGAGCGGTTTGGGGTTGGGGTGTGTTTTCAGCATCATGGTCTGCTCTTCTTATCCCCCAGAGTTTGACAGGCCCAAGCCAAGCCAGGGTTAAGTGGACACACAAAACTGACACGGGCTAAATCATGAACCCTCCAAGGACTACTGAGTGTTATTATCCCCATCCCAAAGGCAAGTTCCTCTTCCTCCAAGTAAAGATTCCAAGTAAGGATGCCCTCGGTATGCCAGCAACAGGGATATAGATGAGAATAAAGCCTCCTCCCACCCTAGAAGAGCTCGCAGACCAGTAGGGAGGGCTAATGACTATAACCCAGGATGAAAGTTACTAAAGTAGTGACAAGGAGGCATCACATTTCCCTGAATACTCACTATGTGCCAGGAGCTGTTCTAAGTACCTGTTAGCGTTAATACATTTAAACTTTTTTTTTTTTTTTTTTTGCGGTACACGGGCCTCTCACTGTTGTGGCCTCTCCCGTTGCGGAGCACAGGCTCCGGACGCGCAGGCTCAGCGGCCATGGCTCACGGGCCCAGCCGCTCCGCGGCATGTGGGATCTTCCCGGACCGGGGCACGAACCCGTGTCCCCTGCGTCGGCAGGTGGACTCTTAACCACTGCGCCACCAGGGAAGCCCCAGCATTAATACATTTAAACCTCAGGGCAGCTCTACATGGACTCCAAACAGTCCTAGGAGTCCCCTGGGGACAGAGTGGGGTAGGATCCTCTGGCCTGGAGTTAAATGTTCTTTGGCTTCCCAGAAAGAAAACACTTGATCGAGCCTTGCTGGGGTGAAGAGGCACTTGACAGGTAGAAAGTTACTGCAGGCAGAAGCATCAGCGTGGTCAAAAAAGGTACATGTGATCCTATCGAATACTCTCAACCACCCTAGGTCCTGTTATTGTGCCCGTATCCAGAGATCAGGGGCGTGGAGTGAGTTGCCCAAGGGTACATAGGAGACAATGTGACAGATTCCTACAAGTGGTCACTAAGGACTAGGTCTTCTGCCTCCAGATAATTAATACATGTCACAGCTACACGGCACAAAGAGCCTCCTTAAGGGCTAGTTCTTGTCTCAGATGTTGGAAAATTTGGCCCAGAATGTGTGGGACCTTGAGGGCTCTGCTGTGTAGCTTGGACTTGAGACTGAGTGGACATGTTGTTAAGCAAGGCATGCAGAGGCAGACTCTAGAAGGCTCGTTCTAGAGGCTCCAGGCCCAGTAGCATCCACCCCTTTGCCGGGAGCCAGGCTCTCCCAGACCACAGCCCCACGCCCGGCCAAACTCACGTCCAGACTCCACACCCAGGGCCTCTGAGAGGGGCAGGATATGACCCCAAGGCCCCCAGAAACCCTCCTCCTCCCAACGCCGTCCTCCCTGTGACCAGAAATCCCCTGTATCCTTTCCTTCTTCGTCAAGGGCCTCCCTCAGGAGGGATCTTTGCGTGAGAGAGGAACAATGATGCTTTAGGAGGATATGGTAGGCCAGCCTGTGAGAGCTCGGGGACCGGCCCAGCCTGGTCGTCTTTCCGCACCAGGAAAGGTGGAGGCGGGTGTCAGAGGAGAGGCTGTGTTGAGGGGAAGGGGCTTGGAGACCCTTGGGATGAGGTGGGCTGGGGTCGGGGGCCTTTCTCTCATGAAGGACCCTAAGCCCCAGGGGCTGGGGCAGGTGCAAGGGAGTCAGGCAGGTAAAGATTCCTGCCCTTTTGGCCAGTCATCCCTCAGAGCCTTGGTTTCCTCACCTGTAACTTGGGCCTGGCGGGAGGAGAAAATGAAGCAGCCTATGGAAGGGCCTAGAACTGTGCCTGGCCCAGAGGCTCCGTGCGAGCCTCCGTGGGACTGGTAACCTCCCAGCGATTCCTTCTGTGGCAGGAGACTCAGAATGGCTTGCACAGGGTGGAGAAGGGAGCCCTGGTTGTGTTCTGCCCCGCGGAGCTGTTTTCCTTCTGAGGCTGGCTGTGGCTGCTTTGGGAGTAGGGGTGGCTGAGCTTAGCTCTTAGCCAGAGATGTCTTGGCATTTGATGTGATACTGCTGTTGTTTTTGGCTCTCCATCTAAGACTCCTGCACGGCTAATTACTCATTGTCTTGGAGGACTGGCCCAGGAGCCTGAGAAAGGAGGCTGGTTGCTGTTTTTCTCCTGGTTAAGGAGGCAGCAGCGCTGGGCAGATGAGTTAAGTCTTTTGCATGCTCTCAGCTTTAATGACAAATAATCTATATACAATAAAATGCACATGATTTAGGACACGGTTCAGTTAGTTTGCATAAAACTCCCATAAACCAATAAAACCAATAAACACATAAAACTACCAACCCAATCAAGATATGGAACATTTTCTTCTCCGGATGAAACTTGCCTCTTGCCCTCTGTCAATACTCCCACCGCTACCCCAAATAACCGCTAATCCCCTTCCTGTCATTATACGTTATTTTTATCTTTTCTAAAATGTCATATAAGCGGAGTCCTCCAGCACGGATTCTTTTTCATCAGGCTGCTTTCACGAAGCATTTCTCAGATTCATCTACCTGGTGGTGTGTCAGTGCTCCGTTCCATTTTGTTGCTGAGTTGTATTCCGTTATGTGTATATAACACAATTTCTTTATCCATTCATTTCCTGTGAAACATGTTGGTTGCTTTTAGTTTGGGGCTTTTATGAGTATAGCTGCTATGAATGTTCTCGTACAAGTCTTTAGGTGAACACATGTTTTCATTTCTTTCAAGCAAATACCAGGAAATGGAGATTCTGGGTCATACGATAAGCGTACATGTAGTTTCATGAGGAATTTCCAGACCTTTTCTCAAAGTAGTCATACCATCTTATATTCCCGTTAGCTATGTCTAAAAGTTTCAGTTGCCCTGTTTCCTCACCAACACTTGATATTGGCAATCTTTTAGATAGTAGCCGTTCAGGGGGTAGGTAGTGGTATCTTATCACGGTTTCAAATTTGCATTTCTCTGGTGATAAGCAATGTGAAGCATTGTTTCCTAGGTTTACATCTTTCATGGGATTTTGAAAATGAAACGTGAGTCCTGAACCAGGCCCTTGACCTTCTCATGAGGAGAATTTGGAGATTTGGGAGGGAATTAGAGGACCATGTGCCATAATCTTATCTCAACTAACTTAATTTTTAAACTTGAATTTTTCATTATGTAATATATGTAAATAAATTCATATGACAAGAATAGTAAAATATTTTGTGTGAGACTTGAGATCCCTTTGACCAAGAGCTTCCCTCCTAATCCACTTGCATCTCCTCAGAGGTCCTTCTTTATATTTGCAGACATGTTCCCATAGAAAAATACCAAGTATTTGTGTGTGTGTGTGTGTGTGTGTGTGTGTGTGTTCTTATATAAATAATATAATTCTATACAAATAATTCTTCAGCTTGCTTGTTCCAGTAATCAAACTATCGTAAAGACCTTGCCATGTCACTACCTATAGATCTGCTCTGTTCTTTTTAGTTGCTAAGAATTCCATTGTAAGGTGAATCAGGGTTTATTCATAAATTTCCCTACTGCTGGATATTTAAGTTAGCTTGCAGCATTTTGCTGTTACAAACAATGACGCAGGGAACATCCTTGTCCTTGCCTCCTTTGTTGCCATGTGTGTTTCTCAAAGCAGATTCTAAGGAGTAGAACTTGATGTAGTTGTTGTATCAGTTATCTCTTGCCACAATAATGCTGTGTAACAAACAACCCAAGACTCAATGGCTTAGAAAAACAATCATTTATTCTTTCTAACCAGTTAACAAGGTGGTTGGGCAGCTCTGCAGATCTGATTGTGGCTGTGCTTACTTATGTGTCTGAGGTTCACTGACGAGTCAGCTGGGGGATGGCTGGTCTTGAATGGCCTTAGCTGGGACAACACATCTCTGCTCTATATGGCCTCTCTTCCCCAATTAGATTAGCCTGGGCTTGTTCTCACGGTGGAGGCAGGGGTCTAAGAGAGCACGGGCAAGTGTGCAGGGCCTCTTGAAGTCTGGGCTCAGAACTGGCTCACCATCATATTTGCTCCATTCTATTGGCCAAAACAGGTCACAAGGCCACCCAGATTCAAGGGATGGGAACTAAAATCCACCTCTTGATAGGAAGAGTGACAAGTCACATTGCAAAGTATGTGGATGGAGGTGGGGGTGGGGATAGAATTGGGGCCATTTTTTGCAATCAATCCACCACAGTTTTTGAGTGGGCACACATTCCATTTAATTGGATGTTGCCAAATTGTCCCCCCAAGTGGTTGGTCCAGTCTGCACCGCGTGGGCAATGGGCAGGAAGGACTATTTCCCTACAGCATCACCCACACAGAGTCTGTGCACTTGGCCAGCACTTGGGCTAGATCTGTCATTCTCCACACAGTGCAAGCATTCACAAGATACAGGAGAAATGAAATGCATCCTCTTAGAGCATCAGTTTTACTCATCTTTTTAAGGGTCAAAAACCCATTTTCAAAAATCGAAACACAGATACAATGCATCAAAATGCAAAATTTACATGAAGTCTTAAGAAAAAAAAAGCCAGATTTCAAAGAGATATCTTGCAGTCAAGGCCAGCTACTTCAGACTTGACACCATACTCTCAGAATTTTTGCATTTGTTCACTTGTGGTTCAACTAATACTGGGAGAACACCTCCCACATACCGGGTATGGTTCCAGTGCCAGAGATATAGGGGGAGACATGAGAGTCAAGGTCTCTGCCCTCTTGGAGCTAAACATTTAGGGGGAGGAAAGAGACTAAAAACATTAATATTGTGATTTCAGAAAATGATAGATGCTATGAAGAAAATAAAACAGGGTGATACGGTAGAGCGCCTCTGGGGCTGGGGGACTTCCTTGATTCCTTGATGGTTTCAGCAAATATTTATTGAGTTCCTTTTGAGTATCAAGGCAGCATTCTAGGTGCTTCTACAGAATGAAGATCATTGCCCATCTGGAGCTGATATTCCAGGGGAAGCAGGATGGCTGAGACAGACAACAAACAGTAAAGATAATAAATAAGTCACCTGGTGTGTTAGGTGATAAGGGTTATGCCCCCCACCCTATCCCCCAGCAGAAAAAGAAGAGCAGGATAGAGAGGGGGATCAGGCCTGCGAGATGTTGGGGGCAGTGACGAAATCGGGAGGCGGGGGCCTCCTGGCAGACTTGAAGAGGGGAGGGAGGAGCCATGCCCTCCTCTGGGATGACAGCAGCGATCTTGAGCAGGTAATGATCATCCTGACCCTCAGCTTCCCATCTACAAAATGGGAAGAAGAGGCCGCCTCGGCGTTCACGCGAGGATAACATGGCGTGACCCCATCTGTAAGGAGGGTAACCCGGTGCTTGTCACAAGGGCGCTCTCAGGAGACGCGGGCCCTCTCCTGGTGGCTGAACAAGCTTGGGTGAGAGCAGCTTCCGTCTGCAGGCGGGCAGTCTGCCCACATGGCATCGGGAAGCCAAAGCGTTTCCATGGCAGACCTGGTCGGTGTTTCTATTTTCAGATGACACCTAGTGACATCTTAACAATGCTGGAATGAGATAGGACCTGGCGAAACAACCATTTCCTCCCAAGGATCCGAGCCTTGATGGGCAGGGAGGGAGGTGTCCCCGACCCAGTGCAACCCTGAGCTGGGTTTTAGCTGAGCAATAGGGATGGGGCCTCAGGGGGCGCTGTGGTCCCTGTAGCCACACCTGCTTGGCCTCCACTCTTCCCTCGCTGCTCTGGATTCACCCTCCATCCTCTGCTCCGTGACCTGGGCCTCAGGAAGCCGACCTGCTTGGACTCATTCAGCTGCTCCCTTGCACAATGGCTTCTAGCTGGTTCTGGTCGACAGGAGTCTGGCAGGGGTCAGGGCACTGTTTCCCCAACTGCCTCCCCACGGGGCGTCCACCAGGGCAGCCCTCCTGCTTGGTATCACCACACAGGTAACCTGTCCCCTTACCCTTTCATTACGTAAAACTGGCTTCCCCGGTAACCAGCATTACGCCATGTTGGTCTCCCTACACCCGGCCCAGACCTTTGAAAACATCCTTAAATTACCCAGCTTGAGTGTACCATAGGCTCCTTCTGGATCCTACGTTCAGTTGCTCTTTCCTCTGTCCTCCCTCCTTTCTTCTGTCCTTCTTTCTTTTCTCCCTTCCTGTCCCCTCACCTGTCCTCTCCTCCAGGCCAGGTGAAACCCTATGAATCCTCCCATACCTGGCTCAAATGTCAGCCCCCTGAGAGGTGAGGACTCTCTCCTCTCAGCCTCCTCAGCATCAGGGCTCCCCACCCCTGAATCCTGGATCCCTTTGCATTGTTACAATCTGCGGATGCCCGTCTCCCCAGCAGGACAGGAAGGGAGCTCCTTCCAGTCCAGCCTACGGACAAGTCACCTTTGTGCCCCCTGAGCCCAACACAGGGCGTGGCCCAGGGTAGATAGATGTGTGATAAACATTTACTGAGTTAAATGAGTGTATAGATGGCAAGTGTCCGGGGAGTTCAAAGGGAAGAATGGTCATAAGGAGCCCAAATCAGGGAAGGCTTCCTAGAGAAGGTGGAACTTGACCTTCGCCTCGAAGCGGGGGATGGAAGGACGAGAGAGGGGATTGGGAAGAGGGAATGGCATGTGCAAAGGCCCAGAGGTAGGACTGCCAGGATGTATCAGGATCTGCTGAAGTTAAGGAGACGCCAGAGAGATGGAGTTGGAAAGAGAAGGTAAAACCTTTATGAGCCTCTGTCTCCCCATCTGGAAACTGGGATCTCCATCCTGCCCTCACTAAATGAGATCACGTGGTGTGGCATAGACCTGGCCTGGAAGGTTGTGGGTAAATGTGAACTGGTGTCAGCCCAGCACGCACAGAGCCCAGGTCCTGAGCCCATCTCCATGCGTGCCCCAATCAGACGCTTGGTTCTCTGGGACTCAAATGCTTGGCTTCCTGGATCTGACTGGGTGGGAAATCAGCAGGCTCTGCCTCACCTGCCTAATCCATCCCCATCCACAGTCCCAGAGACTGCCATTCTGCTGTGGGCATCGTTGATGCCAGTAGGATTTCCTTGAAAATACCCAGAAGGACAGTGGTTTTCTCAGGTGTGTTAAGCTTGATTCAATAGCTGATGTGACATTTCACAATTAGTGTTAGAAATATCACAGGGTCCGGGACTGACATCCACCAGGCACCCTAGGTACAGTGCCTAAGCCTATTAGACCTTTAGGGACCCATGAAAATGTTCTCATGTCTCATCAACTCATAAAAAAATTAATATGACCTAATCTAGATACATATATCTTTATACCGATGCAGTTATGAAATATAATTTTCAATAAATTTTTGTGGAGTAAGGGCTATGAGGAGGAAAGTAGCCAGGATGCACATAAGTCACAATGTGGCCCTGACAATTGGGCGGCGGGACAAGCTGTCAGAGAGGAAATGGAAACTGAAGCTCAGGCCTGGGCGGCCCGAAAGGATGTGGAGCTGGGATTGGGATACAGGGCCACCCGGCTCCTACCACACTTGTTTGTTGGTTGACAGGTATTCTTCGGGTGACCTATCAAACTTCCGTGTCCAGTGTTCATTAAGGCCTCAGACTTCCTGGTTTCAATGGCCAGGAAATTGGTAGACATCCCCCATCTCTACCCCCTCCTCTTCCTGTCATGGCTGTTCCAATGGGCAGAGCTGGGAGGGACCTTCCCAAGTGCCTGGTCTAGTGGCTCACTTACAGATGGGCCCTGAGGCTCAGCTTGGGGAGTTAAATCTCATGGTCCCAAGGGGTAGGAGATGAGGTTGGGACTAGCCCTCCCCCAGCTCCTGATTCACCATCCAGTGCTCCCCACTCCCACCCCACCTTGTTTATGTTGAACCTGAATTAAACAGGAATCTGACGTTGTCCACACGGAAAGTCCCCAGTTTTTGGCTGAAAAGCTTCTTGCTCAGGAAGCTCTTGGAGGCGAGCGTACTACAGCTCAGCCCTGCTGGAACAGGGTTCAGAGATCTGCTTTCTCTCCTGCCCTCACCCCAGTCCCGTCCCACCTGTCCCTGTTAGGCAGGCTAGCTGTGTCCATTCAAGGGTGAGCTCTCATCACCTGCAGGGATGGGGCCACTCCTCAGTGGTACACTGACCTGAAGACATCTCCCTCTTGAGAGCCTAAAACCCCACGATTTGCGCTTGATTCAGAGCAGAAACGCTGTTTACTGGGCATTTCCTTTAAAGGCAAAGAAGGGAATGACTCTGTCAGATCATCTTTCACTGTGGCCAAGTGCCTGAGCAGCCTGGGGATGTTGAGGTTCTCTCTAAGAGTTTGCACAGGGGGAGGGGAGAGGGGGGATGTAATCACCGTCTTAGCCCTATATGGCCCCTTAGAGTCAACACCCTTGACCAGGGCCGGGGGCCGTGAATTCTGCCTGGGTTGAGAGCCAGGCACGTGTGTGTTAGGGCAGGGGCTTGTTGGGAGTCGTGGATAGCTAAGGTGAGAAAGGTAAGATGTGAGCTGTGTTGGCGGACAGACAAAGACGGGAGGGAGGGCACTCCAGGCAGCAGGAATGGCGTGAGCAAAGGCATGGCAACCAGAGAGCCCGTGGTGTGTCTGGGGAAGAGCTGTGGCTGGAGCACGGGCTGCCGGGGCGTGGGTAGGGGGTCAGCGTGTGCGAGTGGCAGCGGGTCAGAGGGGAGGCTGGAGAGACTGGTTTCTGACCCAGGAAGTCTGGGGTCAAGAGGCCAGGAATCTGTTTTCAGTCAGCGCCCAGGTGTTTCCCATGCGAGTTGTCCGTGGTTTACGCTTTGGGAATCACAGGCTATATCTAGGCGACCAGCGCTGAGGCCACTGCTCCAGGGTTAGGAAGAAAAGACAGTGTAGTTCCATAAGGAAGCAGGAAGCCCTGGGTGCCAGTCCAGCTCTGGCATTGTTGGCTGTGTGTCCTTGGGAAAGTTACTTTGCCTCTCTGTGCCCTGAGCTCCTTGCAGGTAATATTACGGCTTAATTTCCAAAGTGGTTATGAGGATTAGCTCTGAAATAGAGCAGCCAGCATGGTGCCTGATCCACAGCAGGCACAAGAGACATGGTTTCTTTCTTTCTCCCTTCATTCACAGGGTGCTTTTTTCCTGCTATGTTAGCAAAACCACAGTGACCATCTGAGTTAGTCAGGTTGGTTTAATTGTCGTCAGAGACAGAAGCCAACTCAAACTGGCTTAAGGGAAAACTGAAGAGCCTAATGCCAAAGGGCCCAGCACTGAAGGAGGCAGTGTGGGTGCTGGTCAGTCAACATTCTGTCTCTTCCTCTCTCTGCCTGTCAGCCTTGTCTTTTCCTCCTACTGCTGCACCATCTTCAAGAGGCCAAGACTGAGGCTCTCAGAATCCTCTGCTCAGCAAACAGGGGAGGGAGAGCTGCTTTCTCCTGTGACTATAGCTCAGTCCCAGGGAAGGAATCTGACTGGCTCTGCTTGGGTCAAGTGCCCATTTCTTGGACCAATCACTCTGATCAGGGATGGAGTATTTTAAGTGGTCTTAAAGGCCTATGGCCAGGTGGCAACATCTAATACCAGAGGAATAAGGAGCCCTCATTGGACAGAAAAAAGGAAATTTTTATGAGAGAGAAGGCCAAGCTATACAGCTGGAAACCTATTAAGGCCTTTCTTGCTCTATTCAGCTCTCCACCTCCAATTTTCCCTTCCAGAACAAGTTTAGGTGCCTCTCCCGCCCTGAGCACCCCTTGCCCCATACGCACCTTCCACACTGGGTCTGCCCCGCCTGGGCGTTCCTCAAGGTGGGACTGGACTCTGCACCTCTGTGGCCCTGATGTCCGTCCTGGGGCTGTGCACAGAGCAGGGTTTGAAACCACATCTTTACAACCAGCATCCTGCATCCTCCCCACTGCCTGCATCTGAACCCACCTCTGCTCTCTGCCATCCGAGCCCTGCCTTCTCCTGGGGGACATGTGACTGCCAGTTCTTCTAGGTGGGGGGCAGGTGCCCAGCCCTTGCTTCCTTCTGAGTCCCCAAGGATCTGGCTGGAATCTCCGAGGGGCTGGTACCCAGGTCACACACAGTTATTTAGCCTGCCTGAGGCTTTCTCTTTTTTCCTCGCTTGTTAGAGTGACCTGGTCACAGAGTGACCAGGCTGCTTTATGCACCCGGCCCCAACTCTGGCCATGAGGCTGAAGAGGGGAAGGGCTGCAGCTGTTCCTGCCAGGTTAGGATGACCCAGCTCACAACCCTGTCGTCTTCCCCAAATCCACCCCACACGGGAGACAGGGAGCTGCTGACTTTCCCTGAGACAATCCCTGCAAGCGCCACTGGGCAGTCATTTTATTCCCCCCAGTGGTTCATACCTCCCGGCAAAGAGACATTCATTTTTTTCTTTCTTTCCTTTTTTCCCGCCCCCCTCTTTGGTACTTTTGAAAAGAGAGTAATGTAAGTCTCAGATCCCCTCACATCATGTTAATGTTAAGGTAGGACTAAAAATAAATCTTGGGTTGCCATGGGAACCCTGTCTGTTGCTAGGTTTAGTCTGTGGGGGATTGGAAGCCCTGCTTTTTCTGGCCCTGCTGGAAGGCGGCCTTTGTGGCTGTGCAGAGCACCTGGGAGGGGCCCCCAGAGCATCACCCCACCCCCCCCAAACTCCCACTGAAGGTGACTGGGAGTCGACTCTCCATGGGGCGTCCTACAGGGCATTGGGATCCACCTTGTAAGGAGGACGAGGGGTCTACAAAGCCACTGAAGAGAAGTTTCCAAGAAAGGGGTGGAGAAGGAGAAAATAAAGACAGGAAGAGAGAGAGGTAAAGAGAAGGAAAGAAGGGAGGGAGGGAGGGAGGAAAAAGAGAAGGAAAGAAAGGAGAGGGTACGGGTTTGCTGGGCGCCCCCTCTGTGCCACGTTCTTCTGGACAGAGCGCTGCCTCTCTGTAACCACCCTGCTGTGCAGACTTTGGAGCAGAGGTGAAGTAACATCCCCGTGTCACACAGCCGGCCCACCTGGGCCCAGAGCACAGGCTTTCTGGCCCAGTCCTGGACTTGGGACACAGGACCTCTCCTTCCCTCCCCACTCCTCTCAGCCCTCTCTGCGGCCAGCCCTGCAGGCATCCAGTGGGCCTTAAGCCACTGTGGCCCTGTCCACCCTCGCTCCTGATCTGGGCATGCCAAAGACACTGTATGCCACCCCAGCATACAGCTTCCCGTGACCTGTGGGAAGTCCCTATGTCCCTTCTCGGTTAGCCCTGTTTGCTGCAAAGCCTGTGCTCAGAAGGGCAGACTTGACAGTCAGGCCGACAGGAGTTCAAATCCAGCCTCAACACTGACTGCTGTGTGAGTTCAAGCAGTCTCCCCACCTCTGTGTGCTTCAGTCTCCCCCTCCTCATGATGGAAGCATGGGTACCTCCCAGGGGATCACTGTGGGTATGCGTGAGAAGCACCGTGTGGGCCGTGGGCCCCGGGCTGGGCACGTTGCCGCTGTTCCGATGACGATCTTGGAGAACTGCCCTGCTGGGACAGCCCGTGGCACCGGCTCCTGCCCACAGGCGCTGTGGCCCTGGCCACGTTACCCACGTAGGCACAGGGGTGCTTGAGTGTCGCGCACGAAGGCCCAAGGGTGGGGATTCTCACTGGCCTCGCAAATGATACTTCTCCCAACCGGAGCACAAGCCCCAGGCCATGGACCACCATATGCATTTCTGGAACTGGCCAGATAATGCTGCCTGAGGGAGCCCCTTGCAAAGAAATATCAGTGGGCAGTGAAAGAAGGTTGCTATCGTGCAAACGCCACCATTCCAGACTCTGCTCCGTCCCCTCCACAAACATTTCCTGACTGGATCCCAAGTGCTGCACACAGGGCCAGGCTTGAGAAAGTGAGATGACCACTCTGCTTTTAGGCCATGACATGCACAATAAACAGAAGAAAGATTGTTAGAAGGGGATCTGAGAGCCCCCCAAGCTCGGAGAACTCCCCTCCAGTGACATCGCTGGGCAGAGGGGAGCAGAAGCTCTCACAGCCACCAGGGCAGGGACAGTGTCTATTTTCTGTATCATATGCTGGAGCTCATGGGTTCACAGTCCCAGTGGGTTCACAGGACCTTGATGTTTCTGCAGTCAGGTGGCGCTTAGAGAGAGCCACAGAGAGATGGCTTTCGTTCAAACAAGAAGAGTTTTTAAGGGGAAGTTTGAGCAAATGCTGTGCTAGGCGCTTTGCAAGTAACATCTCATTTTATCCACATAAACACACAATAAATGGTATTGTTCTACCCATTTTACAGATGGGGAATCTGAGGCTCAGAGAGATTGAATGACCCGCCCAAGGTCACACAAGGAAGTCCCTAAGCCCACGCTCTTTCGATTACACTAATACAGTATCTGCATTACATAAGCAAGAACTTGGTAAGGGGGTCAAGGAAAGCGAGGTAACATTCACTAAGCACCTACCACGTGTCAAGTACTTTCTTTATTTAACGGGGTATTATACCCACTTTACAGATGGGGAAATGGAAGGCTCAGAGAGGGAAAGGCCCTTGGGCAAAGAGGAAGAGCTGTGTCTTGTTAAATTTCATATTGCCAGCCCCTAGCTCATAGGCGGTGCATAATTGGTGACTGATGTATGTTTGCTGAGGTAAGCTGCAGGGCTGGGGCGAGTCGGATTCTCAGATCTAGAGAGGGCCATGGCTGCCTCACTAGGTAGTGAGTTGCCCATTTTGAGAAGCATTCAAGTGGAGGTGAGTGGCTCCTGCATGGAGCATGGTGGAGAGGAGAGGACCAACCATGAGCAATTTTTCCTGAATGTCAGTCTCTTAAGTTCAACGTCAACCATATCAGCCCCACCACTTATATTGAGGCTTCACATTCATCATTTATCATCTCCCACTTTTTATTTAATTAAATGTATCCTCATTCTAAACGGTATCATTAAATCACATATGTTATGGCCTAGTTATGTAATTTTTCTAATTAAAGTTAATGCACACATATTAAATTTTTAAAGAAAAGGCTTGTCTTTGTCCCCCCAAATCCTCTCATGTACCCCAGTGGCCCCCACCTGGGGAGTGCTGTCCTAGGGGGCCACCAAGGTTTCCTCAGTCCCTCGAGTCTGGGAGAGGTGTAAATGCAGCTGGGAGGTGGGATGCCCTAAACTGGCATCTGAAGGTAGACAGGGCCATCTGGTTTGGCTCTGTTGGTTACAGGATGACAGGGGTTTGATGTAAGATACACAGAAGCTAATGAGGAACTCCGGCCTGGCGGCATGGGGTTATCTTTGAGGGGGCCTTTGGGGGTGATAGATTCGCTCTCTTCTGCTCCACCCATGATGTGACCTGCCTGCACTCTGCCTGCTGGGACTCTGGGTCACTGTCATTTTCATCCTCCCACCAATGGGCTCCTTCCCACTCTCCTCTCTATCCTTTTTTCTCATGGCTCCAGCGTTCTCATGGCTGGTTGTGGCCCTCTGGCCTCTCAACCTCCAGAGCTAGACACCCCTGCCCCTGCTGCTTCCAGCTCAGGTCTCTCATTCCAATTCCCGGTCTGCGGAGCTGGGACGTGCTCGGAGCAGCCTTGCGTCAGTCCACACTGTGACCTGGGAGAGAGGATGGAGAGAGATCTGTACCAGAGCATGACTCTGTGTCAGACGTTCCCAGGACACCCCCTCCCGAATGAACCGGCACGGGACAAGGACAGATAACCACAGCCAGAATCCCATCCCAGCCCTGTGAGCTGAAAGCCCCATTTGGGTCAAAAACCTCACAGCCTCACTGTCCTCTGAGCCAAGGACCACGCACCTCAGAGGATTCTAAATACCATGGGAACTGGTCCCCCACAAGCAGAAGACCAACGGGCACCTGACTCCTGGCTGCCCCATTCTACACCCTTCACCCGACGTGCTGCTGGCTGGAGCTGGGGGCGGGGGCAGGTATCAAAGAGCCTATCTCTTTTTTTCTTTTTTAATTTAATTTTATTTAATTTAACATCTTTATTGGAGTATAATTGCTTTACAATGGTGTGTTATTTTCTGCTGTATAACAAAGTGAATCAGCTATACATATACATATATCCCCATATGTCTTCCCTCTTGTGTCTCCCTCCCACCCTCCCTATCCCACCCCTCTAGGTGGTCACAAAGCACCGAGCTGATCTCCCTGTGCTATGCGGCTGCTTCCCACTAGCTATCTATTTTACGTTTGGTAGTGTATATATGTCCATGCCACTCTCTCACTTTGTCACAGCTTACCCTTCCCCCTCCCCATATCCTCAAATCCATTCTCTAGTAGGTTTGTGTCTTTATTCCCGCCTTACCCCTAGGTTCTTCATGACCTTTTTTTTTTCTTCTTAGATTCCATATATATGTGTTAGCACACAGTATTTGTTTTTCTCTTTCTGACTTACTTCACTCTGTATCACAGACTCTAGGTCCATCCACCTCACTACAAATAACTCAATTTCGTTTCTTTTTATGGCTGAGTAATATTCCATTGTATATATGTGCCACATCTTCTTTATCCATTCATCCGATGATGGATACTTAGGTTGCTTCCATGTTCTGGCTATTGTAAATAGAGCTGCAATGAACATTGTGGTACATGACTGTTTTTGAATTATGGTTTTCTCAGGGTATATGCCCAGGAGTGGGATTGCTGGGTCGTATGGTAGTTCTATTTTTAGTTTTTTAAGGAACCTCCATACTGTTCTCCATAGTGGCTGTATCAATTTACATTCCCACCAACAGTGCAAGAGTGTACCCTTTTCTCCACACTCTCTCCAACATTTATTGTTTCTAGATTTTGAGTGTCACAGTGATACCATCGCTCTTGGCCCAAACTGGCTGGCTTCCACATGGCCCCTGGAAATGGCACTCCACCTGGAGAGTAGGAGACAAGCCCACCGAGGCCTGGCCACTGCCGCTTATCTCCACCTACTCCCCACCCGCTTCTCCCCTGGTGCGTGGCAGCAGCCTTCCAGCTGGTCCTCCTGCTTTCAGGATCTCTCCTCTGTCGCACTTTTGCACAGCCCCCAAATGATCCTCCAATACACACCTGCCTGACCCTTGTGGTAGCGCACAGGTTAACCCACAGGTTAGCATCCAAGCTCATGGGCATGATATTCAAGGTTCCCCTGGACCCAGCCCCACCTGGCTCTCTAGCCTCCCAACTGCATGCGTGGCTCCCACATAATGCCCTGGTGACACCGGCCAGCTCAGCTTCCCTGTGTCCCATGCTGGTTCTAGCCTTATATTTGCTGTGCTCCTCTACCGAGAATGGCCTTTTAACTCCCCCATTCCTCTGCTACCAACTCTTCCTTATGGGTTAAGACTTGACAGAGACATTTGCTCCTACCCCAGGAAGCCACAGGCCCCTCTGAGATGCTCCTAGAGTCAGACCACAGCCCCAGCAGGGCTTCTGTCTCAAGATTTCCAGGATGTCACAGTTGCCTGGGGGGACCCACGTTTTCCACTGCTCCTGGGGAGCAGGCACCATGTCTGAGCCGTCTGATTCCCCAGTGCCCAGGGTAGGGTGCCAGGCACAGTCAGTTCTGGAACTATTTTAACCCTGGTTCTCATCAAACACATCATGCCCCTACGTGCAGGGTTGGAGGTGGCTCTTTTCCGTGTGATAAATTTCCTTTGCCAAGCCTTCCATGGGTTGCCTTGAAGCCTGGGGATTTGTCTAAGGCCTGCTTTCGGGCGGGGGGGGGAGATCAAGCTTAGTTTTGGGGGTTTCCATTTTGGTAGTGGTAGGATAAATAGATGCAGGGGTTTAGAGATTCAGCCACTAGAGAGAGACCGCAAAATAAGCTAACTTGGGAATTTGCGGGCTGGGCCCAGGCCCGCTGCTGAGGTCAGAAGCCCCGTGCAGCCCAGACAGGATGCTCAGAGTAGCTGAGCGTCTTGGCCTGTGTCTCTCAAACACCAGAAAAGGAATTCCTAGTGTGTAACAACTTGTCTCAAAGTCCTCTTTTTTGCTTCCACCTGTCTCCTCTATGCCCCCACAGATCTGCCAGAAGCTCCTCTCCCTCCTCTTTTCTCCCAAATCGGCATCATACACAGCCCCCAGGAATTGTCAGCAGCAGTATATCTTTCCTGGGAGGGGTGGGGCGGGGAGGGAAGCCAAGTGGCCCTACCAGTGCAGGTCCCAGGAGACAGATGGTACAAGGGGAAGTGAGTCTCCCAAAGAGGGGTTGTAGAGTTTCTGTTGCAGAGGGGCAGGCAAATGCTAGAAACCACAAGGTACCCACCCTCAGGCTGAAGGGAAGAGGGGAGGAAGCCACTCAGCAGAACCCCGAGGTTCTATCCATGACTTCACTCTCCTGCCTCCCTCCATTTTCCTGCCAGTGCTACCCATTGGGCCACCCAACTGGAAGTCAAAGGACATGAAGGGCCTTTGATGAGGTCCACACAGGTCAGGTCAGTGCAGCACCAAGCCAGGTAGGAAGAGGAGAGGGGCCTGGAGAGACAAAGACCAGACATCCACGCCAGGATGCTCTTTGGTAGTGGGGGAGGGGAAAGGCAGACACTGAAACCTGCATCATTTTTGCTTGGAGTGAATGGTTAAGAACAATCAAACTCCCAAAACAAGTTTTTGATAATAACAGATTTAATTCTTTATACCAATGTATAAAGGAAAAAACAAAGGATAGCCAACTCCAAGAACATGCCTTGGAAACTTCCAGAAGATGATACACGCATCAGGCAGCTGAGAGGAACGCAGAAAGGGCCTTGAGAATGTAAATCTCCGGAGCATGGAGCCACCTACCTGGCACCAAAGAAACCCATTAACTGACAAGACGCCGTCTCATTTTCGTTCATTTGCATATCCTGATGTAAGATCTCAACCTCCAGATTCACAAGGTGAAAAGAAAATAATTACTGTAATCTTCTGCAATTGTTTTTGAGCTTAATATGCTGCCTAGAACCTGTGTCGAGAAATGTAATTGCATTCTAAACTGCAATGTGAAAGAAAGGGGCTGAGGCCAGGCAACCCAAGTGCAGGAAGAGAAGCTGCATCTCCAAGACCAACCAGAGGCCAAGGAGGCCTGGAGGCACAAGGAGTTCCCGGGAGAGATTTCCAACAAGCAAGGTTAATGAAGGTGGGCAGAGAGCGTGGTGGACGAGCTGCTCCACAAGCCCTTCTAAGCTCAGAAGAGCTGGGGGAACTAGAGACTATCCCTGTGCACACAGTGGGGACTTAAGTGCTGTTCAAATGAAATCAGTGCAACAACACTGATTGAAATTTCACTCCACAGAGTGTATTGTTCATCCTACTGGCCTCTCGAGACGCCTTTGGAACAGAGAGTTTCATGGTCAAATAACTATGGGAAGAAATGCGTATAAGTCACAGGGCTCGTTAGGCTGGTGAAGGAAGACTCTGAAAGAAAGGCAGGCCTGGCCTTATTTAACCCAGACTGGCCGTTTCACCACGTTGAGCACAGAGCCTGTTGCCTTTTACAGCTACTCACATCCTACGGCATTGCCTTGAGCAGAACTCCTGGGTGGGTGCTCCTGTATTAAACCGGTGACAAGGAGGCCCCTGCAGAGGAAGGTTATCTGTTTTCGAAGGGTGAGGTTACGTCTAACTCTGTCTCTTCCAAGGTGCTGGGGTTCATTCATTCAGCAAACTGTCTCTTAGCTCGCACAGTATGCCAGGCACTGTTCTAGGCACTGGATACATCAGGGCACAACATAGACAAAAATTCCGGCCCTGGAGGAACTTCTGTCCTGGGGCAGAGCCTTGTCCCCTCCTCTCTCCATAGCTCTGGAGTGCTAGGGGACACCCCATCCTTGCGGCCATTGCTGATGGGGCCAGGAAGGGACACCTGATCCAGGACAATCATTCAGAAGCTGAGTGGGGCTAATCAATTTCAGGACTGAGACACTGGAGCTGGGCTGTCAGGGTTCCCCACTCACGAGCTGAGTGATCCTAGGCAAGTTACTCAATCACTCTGAGCTCCTATTCCCTTCTAGGGTGAGGATACTGATAAAACCTGCCTTGTAGGGTTATTTTGAGAATTAAATGAGAAAGCCCATATTTAAGCTTAGACCAGTGCCCAGCACACAACTGGGGTGCAAGTGTTTGTGACCGTGTGTTTGCAGTCAGGTGAGTTGGTAATTCTTGCTCCCAGGTATGAAGAAACTGGATTTGTCGGCTGGGCCTGGGGACCCTGTAAGGTCTGAGAACAAGGCTGACATCTGGGGACTCTGAGAAGTAAACAAAGGGAACTGATCTCCAAAGAATCAGAAAAAGGGTGCAGATGGGCTGAGAGAGGTGGACCCAGATAGAGGGAGAATGTGGCCACCTTGGTGTCTGACAGTTTTCCTCTGTAGGCTGGTCCTCGTGTCCCATGTTGTTCCAGGTTATCTTGACGGGGTTTTCTGTTCCTGAGAAACAAGCAATCCCTGACCAAGCTGAGGTCTCCTCAAAACCCTGCTGAAGAAAAGAACTGTTTACAGTGAACCCAACCTGGAGACAAGCCGGGCTTCCTCTGCCTGGGCTGCCGCTCTACCTGCAGGCTTGTCATCATGTGTTTCCCTCCTGGAGAAGGAAGAGGAAGGGGGCAGGCCAAGGTGACAGGTCAAGGGGGACCAGGCCTTAGGGAAGCCGGCCAAAGCTAATTAGCAAGGCTCAGAGCCACTTCCTACCATTCTTCAAGACCCACAGGGTCACTCGGGGGAACAGAAGACAGACATCTGCTGTTTCTTCCCCTGCTGGAGATAGAGTCCCCATCCAGCTAAAAGTCTCCCGGCCTCAGTTCCCTCTTCCTGGAAGGAGAGCTGAGCAAGGCCGTGCCCTCCACGGCTCCGCTGAGAGGCCTGAGCAGAGGGTTGATGCTTAGAGAAGGCGGGGAGGGCACGTGTCCCACAGGGACCCCGGTGAGATCGATGGTGGTGGAGATGCTGACACACAGCTCTTTCAGTCCCGCACCCATCCGCCCTGTGCCGGCCTGCATGGGGCAGGGCCTCGAGGGAGAGCTCCTGGCTGACAAGGGAGGCCTAGGGAGCCCTGGGCTGGAGCAGGAGATGGGTGGGGGGACAGCACAGGGAGGACAACTTTATAGGAAAGAGATATATTTATTCATTCAACAAACACTCCCTGCACCTCTGGGCTGAGCCCTGAGCCGACACACTTCAAGCTTCTGCTTCTGCTTTCTTCTCCCTCCCTCTCCCTCCCTCTCCTCCTCCTGTCTCTTTTTTTAAACTCTCAGCCCTTTCTAGTACACAAGTATGACAAGTCCAAGAGCTGCCGTAACAAACTGCCGTAACTGGGTGGCTTAAAACAACAAAAGTTCATTCCCTCCTCGTTCTAGAAGCTACAAGTCTGAAATCAAGGTGTCGGCAGGGCCGTGCTCTCTCTGGAGGCTCTAGGAGAGAATCTTCCTTGTCCTTCCCTTAGCTGCTGGCGCTGCTGGCAATCCTCAGTGCTCCTTGGCCTGTCCATGTACCGCTCCAATCTCCCTCTGCGGTCACATGGCATTCTCCCTGCGTGTGTCTCTGTGTCTTTTCTCTTCTTATTAGGGAAGCCAGTCATATTGGATTAGGGTGCACGTGAATCTATGATGACCTTCTCTTAACCCGATTCCATCTGGACAGATGACTATTTCCAAATATGATCACATGCATAGGTACCAGGGGTTAGGATGTCAACATATCTTGTAGGGGGACGCCATTCGACCCACAGCCCTCATAGGAAAAAATATAGAAAGTAAAGATGAGTAATAAATAAATGAATAAAATCATTTAAAATTTGCTTCATGCAGAGATAACCACTCCAACATCTTGGGATGCTCTCCCCTCTATCAAAAATATGTTATTGGGCTTCCCTGGTGGCGCAGTGGTGGAGAGTTCGCCTGCCGATGCAGGGGACACGGGTTCGTGCCCCGGTTTGGGAAGATCCCACATGCCGCGGAGCGGCTGGGCCCGTGAGCCATGGCCACTGAGCCTGCGCTTCCGGAGCCTGTGCTCCGCAATGGGAGAGACCACAACAGTGAGAGGCCCGCGTACCGCAAAAAATATGTTATTGTTTTTGCAAAGATTCAGTTCTCCTGTGCACACCACTGGGATCTGTTTATTTCACCTGATGTTCTGTAGTGCCTTTTCTAATTGCTGTTTTTCATGCCCTGGATTAGATCTTCCCTATTACATCTGGGAATCCACTACCTACGTCTCCTTCTGGATGCAGAAAATAATAACGATATGGTCATAGCTGTAGGTTTTGGGGCCATTACAATGGCAGGATCAAGTCCATACCTATCTCACGTTAATGTAAATCTCATGACCACCCCATAAGGGCAATATTTTTGGTCCCGTTCTACACGTAAGGAAATAGATACAGAGAGGTTAAGTACCTTGCCCCAGGTCACACAGCCAATAATCAGTACACTGGCATTTGCACCCAGGCCCATCTAGTATTAGCAGACTAATACTTGAAGCTGCCTTCTTTAATGGGGATGCCTCTGAGATATTATTACGTCAGGATGCTATTAAGATTCACCTCACAGGTCTCGATGGCGGTGCATGAGGGAGAATTTGCCAGGTGAAAAAGCAGGTAGAGGGTATGGTAGCTGCAAGGGCACAAAAACACTGACCAGCTCACCCTGGGAGGGAGACCTTGCTCTCTGCTTATAGTGTGTGGTGAGGGGTGGGGAGCGGCTGGGCAAGGTCAGCTAAGGCTGTGTCTGTGAGAAGTCTGGGCGTTATCCAGAGAGCAGTAGGGAGCCCCTGAAAATGTGTCAGCAGGGAGAGAGCCGATTCTGGAGAGTACACTCCGGCTGCAGCGTGGAGGATGGATGGGAAAAGCAGGCTGGGGCAGAGAGACAAGGGAGAAATGGGGCAGGCTGACCAGTTGTACAAGGAGAAATAGGGGTGGGGAAAGCAGTCAGGCCTGGAGGATCAACAGCTGCTCCCTCAGTCTTTGAGGAACGCTGAAGTGTGAGCCATGCCTTGAGTGAGCCCCAGCTGACAGCTGCCCAGGGGGCATCTACTGCCACCTTTTCTTTTTCTTGGCAGGGTGCCTCCCAGGTAGCATCAGGCAAAGCCTCAGCCTCGCTGGTGGGAAGCCTGGCTCCTCGCCAAGGAAGGCACCGAGATAAGTGGAGTAATGGATGTACTGAACACACAGGATTACACACTTAGGAGCTGACATAAAGCCACCCTTCTGAAGCCAGGAGATGGGGATCAGGCCCCGCCCCCTGCTTGGGAAGTTTGGGCAGCTGGGAATGGAGGAAACAGTTCCTCCTCGGGGTGGTGAAGGCAGGCCCCCCTAGTCTTTTATAGAGGCTGCTGCCCAGGATCTGCCCCTCTTCTCTTGCATTCCCTTCATCTGCCCCCCGCCACGTAGTGGATTTAGCCTGTACTTCCAGGTTCTAAGCAGCGTCCTACCCTGCCTCAAACAGCTGTCCTCGTCCACCCCTCAGGTCTAGGGATGCACCCACATGCCAGTGATACAGCCCACCCTCAGGAGGATGGGCTCAGGCCCTGGAAATGTGGGCAGAGAATTCTGGGGTCCTGGGTGTCTGGAGTGAGGTCATAAGGGGAGACACGGGCTCTGGGTTTTGGGCTTGTGCCGCTGAGTGGACAGTGCCACTCTTGGGTATGGGAACCCGGGAGAAAAGAAGTGGCAGAGATGGTGAGGGTGAGCTTGGTTTAGACAGGTTGCCTTGAGGGGGCTTGTGGACAGAGGAGACTCTGGGGCAGAGTCAGAGGCAGGGGCTTCCCCAGACCAGGCTTAGCTACGGACCCTGAGGTGGACCCCCAGCTGCTGACAGCCACCGCCCTGAGAGACAAAGGGTTCGTTCCAAACTCCTGGGCTGGGTGGGGTCCTCCCCTCTCAGGCTGCCAGCTGTAGTCACAGGGCTTGAAGGAGGGTCAGCTGTGCCTCCTCTGGTCCTTCCCCCCGCCTGACCGCCTTGTGGAAGGTCTCTGGAGGGGCGGGGCCTTCCAGGAAGAGGGAAAAACAGGATGTCTTAGTCAGCTTCAAGGTCAGGGCAGTTTTCTAAGGAGCACGTGGACGTGGAAGAGGAGGCAAAGGCGTCCAAAGATTAAGCCCGGACAGGCCAGAGCATGAACTCTGCAACAGGGTCTTGAAGGGAGCCACTGTTGATTGACTGATTGATTGTAGTAAAATACACATAACATAAAAATTGCCATTGAGGACGTGGGTTCGTGCCCCGGTCCGGGAAGATCCCACATGCCGTGGAGGGGCTGGGCCCGTGAGCCATGGCCGCTGAGTCTGCGCGTCCAGATCCTGTGCTCTGCAACGGTGAGAGGCCCACGTACTGCAAAAAAAAAAAAAAAAAAAAAATTGCCATTGAGCCATTTTAAAGTGTACAATTCAGTGGCAGTAAGAATATGCACGATGTTGTGCAACCATCACCACTATCCAGAACTTTCCATCACCTCAAACAGAAACCCTGTAAGCTACCACTGATGGAGGACGTACTATGTGGTTACACTCATTAGCTCAGCTAACCCTCCCCATAGCTTTGAGACGAACCCACTTTACAGATGAGGAGAGTGAGGCTCAGGAAAGGACAGCAACTTGCCCAAAGCGACACAGGCTGTAAGTGCCCAAGGCAGGATCGGAGTCTAGGCTTGTGTAGCTCCAGAGCCCACCATGTCTGAGGGGGCCATTGGAGGCTGTCGAGACTGGAGGGGACAGGTGGGCCAGCTGGCCCAGCTGCCAACGCTCTTCCCTGGGAGGTGCAGCTGCATCAGTTCGTATACAAGCCCCAGAAGACGGTGAGGAGGAACTCTGGTCTGCTGGGGAACTGTCTAGATAAACCAAGGCATCCAGACTGGGGGCAGGGCTCAGCTGGGGGCAGAGGGAGCACGGCCTATACCAGGGCTTTTGATCTATTGAGGGTAACCCCAGTTAGGGACTGGTAATAGGGACAGATCCTGTCCCCAGGGGAGGGTGCTGGCCACAGATGAGCAGAGGGCCAGAGTCCCAACTGAGCGGGAACCACTGACCAAGGTTGTAGGGCGGAGAACAGGTTGAAGCCTTGGGGATACAGGTGGGGAGCAGGCCAGTGTCAGAGAGGTCCTGCATACCAGGCAAGGGGCTGTTGACAGCTGCTGGGAGTACGAGGAAGGAGCAAGGCTTGACTCTAGATCCCAAACCGTCCTAGGCAAGGGTCTGAGTCCAGGGCAGCAAGCGCTGTGGCCCTCAAGTCTGTGTCTCCAGTAGACCCTGAAATTCAGGTTCAAGACTTTGTTGTGGTGCAAAGGCCTGGAACATGCTTGCTCCGCAGAAAAGCATTCAAGTACTCACCGTCCTCTCTCATTTTCTCTTTTCTCTACGTGTGTAAAAATGGGATTTTAGTTTACATCCAGTTTTCGCCACCCGTCTCTTTTTTCTACTTAAAAATGTCATGGAAATCTTTCCAAGTCATTTTATAAACCACCCTTCTGAAAGGCCACACAGCATTCCATTGTGCGGCTGCCTCTTAGTCTATCTAATCCAGCGGTTCTCATTCAACAGTGTCTGGGGACATTTTAGGTTGTCGCAACTTGGAGGGAGTGGGGTGCTCCTGGCAACTACTGGATAGAGGTCCAGGACGTTGCTAAGCATCCTACAAGACACAGGACGGCGTCCCCACTCCCAATAACAAAGAATTATATGGCCCCAAATGTCAATGGTGCCAAGGTCTGAGAAACCTCGGCCTAATCGATCCCTACGAATTGGCATTTAGGCCATATCCGGTGGTTGTGTTATCACAATGTTGCCATCAACAGCTTTTTGGCACGCAGTTGATGCTCATTATTCAAAGATTCCATACGTTTGAATTTGCCTACTTACTAAAATTTATTTGCCGTCTCAAAAATCAATACTTGCGGCACTTTCGTGGTCATTGGCAGACACGCGCAGAGCAGCAAAAAATGTGAGTCACCCCACACGGACATCCCCAGCTGAGGGCAAACAAGGGGAGGTGCTTCTTTCTTGTTTCAGCTCTTTCTGCGATCTATTTAGTGCCACGTTTTCCACATTTTTGTGCTTTTTGGTGGTGATTCTGCTTTTTGACATGGCCCCCCAAGCTAGCACTGAAGTGCTGTCCAGTGATGCTAAGCTCAAGACGGCTGGGATGTGTCTTATGAAGAAAATACATGTGTTAGATAAGCTTCCTTCAGGCATGAGTTATAGTGCCACTGGCCGTGGGTTCAGTGTTAATTCATTAACAGTATATATTAAATAAGGTGTCTTTAAACAGAAACACACATAAAACAGGGTAATGTACTGATTGGTTGATCAAATGTAGTGACCAGATGCTCGCAGGCCCCTCACCCTGTATTTCCCCTAGAAGCAATGTTTTCAGTATTTGCTAATTCAGTGCTCGGGTGACTTCTTAGAACAGGACTACCGCAAATCATGAGAATCTACTGTATACCATGACTGCTCTGTATACATATATCCTTGAAGTGTGATGACTTGTTCAGAGGGTGTGGTCCTTGGAGTCCTTTTTTTTTTCCCATCTCTATTGAGACATAATTGACAAATAAAACTTGTATATATTTAAGGTGTACAACTCAATGTCTTGATATACATACATTGTGAAAAAAATCGCCACAATCAAGCTAATTAACATATCCATCACCTTGTGTAGTTAACTTTTGTGTGGTGAGAATACCTGAGATCTAGTCTCTTGGCAAATTTCAAGTATACCGTATTGTTTACTAGAGTCACCATGCTGTACATAAGATCTCCAGAACTTACCCATCTTGCATACTTGAAACTTTGTACCCCTTGACCAAACTTCTCTCCATTTCCCCCTTGCCCTCCCCACCCCAGCCCTGGCAACCATCATTCCACTCTCAGCTTCTATGCGTTGGACTATTTTAGATTCCACATATAAGTGAGATCAGACAGTATTTGCCCTTCTGTGTCAGGCTTATTTCATTTAGCGTTACATCCTTTAGGTCCATTCATGTTGCTGCAAATGGCAAGGTTTCCTCTTTTTAAAGGCTGAATAATATTCCATTGTGTAAATATATACCACATTTTCTTTATTCATTCATCCATCGATGGACATTTAGGCTGTTTCCATATGTTGGCTATCATGAATAAAGCTGCAATGAATATGGAAGTATAGATATCTCTTTGAGATACTGATTTTATATCCTTCAGATATATACCCAGAAGTAGAATTGCAGAATCATAAGGTTTTTCCACTTCTAATTTTTTTAAGGAGCTTCCATACTTTTATTCATAATGACAGTACCAATTTACATTTCCACCAACAGTATGTGAGGATTATCCTTTCTCCACATCCTCTCCAACAATTGTTATCTTCTGTCCTTTTGATAATAGCCATTCTAACAGGATACAATAATCAAAACAGTATAGTAATGGCATAAAAACAGATACATTAGTCTTAATAGAACAGAATAGAAATCCTAGAAATAAATCTATGCATCTATGGTCAACTGACTTTTGACAAGGGTACCAAAAACATACAAGGGGGAAAGCTTAGTCTCTTCAATAAAGGGCGTTGGAAAAACTGGATATCCACATGTAGAAGAATGAAAATGGACCCTTAACTCACACCATATACAAAAATCAACTCAAACTGGATTAAAGACTTAAACATAAGAAACCATAGAAATACTAGAAAACTGAGGGAAAAGCTTCTTGACATTGGTCTGGGCAATGATTTTTTTAGATATCACACCAAAAGCATGGGCACTAGAGACCATCAACAGACTGAAAAGGCAACCTACAGAATGAGATAAAATATTTGCAAATCATGTATCTGATAGGGGGTTAATATCTAAAATACATAAGGAACTTATACAACTCAATAAGAAAAAAACCAAAGAGCCTGATTAAAAAATGGGCAAAGGACCTGGATAGACATTTTTCTAAAGAAGACATACAAATGGGCCAACAGGCGTATGAAAGGGTGTTCAACATCACTAATCATCAGGGAAATACAAATCAAAATCACAATGAGATGTTGCCTTATACCTCTTAGGATGGCCATTATCAAAAAGACAAGAGGTAACAGGTTTGGTGAGGGTGTGGTGAAAAGGGAACCCTTATACGCTGTTGGTGGGAACGTTAATTGGTGCGGCCACTATGGAAAATAGTATGGAGTTTCTTCAAAAGATAAAAAATAGAACTACCATATGATCCAGCCATCCCATATCTGGGTATACATCCAAAGGAAACTAAATGAGGATCTCGAAGAGATATCTGCACTCTCATGTTCATTGCAGCATCGTTGACAACAGCCAAGGTAAGGTTAGGAAACGTAGACTGAAGGCAGAATCTCAGAATAATATCATTTTAGGTCCACCTCCTACCCTTTGTTATGAGCATTATTTTACAGCGTATGGAGGGGCTCTGGAGTCAAACGGATCTCAAATTTATTCCTAGCTCAGCTTCCTCCTAGTTGTGTGATGTTGGGTGAGTCACTTTACCTCTCTGAGCTCTTCCTCCCCCCACGCTGCCTCAGGGTCTTTACAAGACCAGAAGGCTTGGTGGAGCAGTAGGTCCTTGTAGCCACAGTCTCAAAAAAGAAAGAAAAAATATATATATATCCTGTACTGGGAGAAATAAGTTAGAGGATGTCATCCGGACTCTGATATTTACTATCTCTGGGTCTCAGTTTCCCCATCTGTAAATGAGGATCTTAGATGCATGTGGATCAAAAATGTGAATTCAAAACTGCTTTATATGGCTTTATCTTAAATTTCCAGTTAGACGGCTCACTTTGATTGGATTCATTCAGTTCAGTTCAGTTTATTTCATCTTGATACAGATCAGTAGCCATGACCCGAGCCCCTTTAATATGTCAGGCGCAGGCGGGGTCAGCGGCTTCAGGAAGAGGCAGAAAATGTGTGGTTCCTGCCCCCACAGTACCCACAGCTAGACCAAGAAAAATGAGCAGGCTCTTAATGTCTGGGGCCCAGGAGGCATTTATTAAGCCTTGGGTCCAGGAAGTCTTCCTGGAGCAGGAGAGTTCTGGACCCCAGGGTAAGTAGGAGTCAGATACCCCAGGAAGGGTAAAGCCTTGGCCGTGAGATGAAACATGGCATAGTGCCAGGAGTGAACGGAGGCTGGTGGCAGCTTGGGGTGGGGGACAGCCACAGAGGTCTGCAGGGTCTGATCATGGAGGGCTTTGCAAAGATGCTAAAGAACCTGGGCTTCCTTCTGAGCAGGGAGAACGGTTTTGATCTGAGGAATGACAAAGTCAGGTTTGCATCTTACCAAGAGCGCTCTGGTTGTAGAGAAGATGCCAAGGATGGACTGGAGGGAGGGAGACCAGTGAGGAGGGGGATGGAGAGAGGAGGTGACCCTCTTTGGACCAGGCCTGTGCTGGGACCAGCCCAAGGATGAAATAGACCAAGATCCCCACCCTCAGCCTCTGCACTAGTGTGGGACAAAGGCAATGATGAATGGAGAAGGTCTTCAAGGTCCATCAGGTGTGGAAGGTGTTGTGGAGGAAAGAGAGTAGAGGCAGGGCTGGGGGTGGGAGAAGGGCTGACTATCTAGGGGAGGGGTGGCAATTCTACATGGAGTGACCAGGGAAGATCTCACTGGCAAGGAAGCTTGGGAAAAACCTGTCCCTTCATCCTTGATTCTCTCATCCACTCATCCATGTGTGCAGCGGTATCCAGCAAGGGGCAGCCAAGGGGGCCACTGCAGAGCTTACCTGGGACCCACTGAGGGTGTCTGTCCTCTCATGGTGGGTCTAGGGAGAAGCAGGGGACCAGGCCGCAGGTAGAGTAGGGAACCTCCAAAGCTGGCAGCACCCCTCACCAGCTGGCTTTTGGGAATAACAGAAACTATGGGAAAAAGAAAAAAAAAAAAAAAAAGCAGGACAGCTGTCATTTTACCTTGGTTTTTTTTTTTTTTCTATTTATAAATCAGGTCTTCTTTTCAACTTTATTTCAAAGGCCCATGGTGCATCATTCCCCAGTGCCCCCAGCACCGGCTCGCCATCCTGTCCCCTCCCCATGCATGGCCTGGCTGGCCTCTTGCTTTCACCATTTTTAGAATAGCTGAGTGCAAGCCTGTCTCCTGCAGTGAGCAGGCTGGAACACAAGAGCATGAGCACAGTTGCCAAGAAAATGTCCTTGGCCTAGATTCAAACCCCTGTTCCACCTCTGTCCCACTGTGTGTCCATGGGGAGGCCACTTCACTCTCTAGGCCTCTGTTTTCCTCTCTGTAAAATGGGTACAAGAGTCCATATACCTTCTGGGAGTCCGTGGGATGGTCACTTACACTCTCTGAACCTTTCTGAACCTCCAGTCAGACCATAAGCCCAGCAGGGTCTCTGTCTCAAGAGTTCTGGGAGAGGCAAATGAAGCCATGAAACTATAGCAGAGGGTCTGTGATAGAGATGGCAAGGAAAAATGTTTTCAATGCATCTGCCAAGGGGATAAGGGTGATCGTCAGAATAAGGAGGCTATGGGATAGGAAAGCAAGATGCCGGGGAACTTAGTTCAAGCCTTGCTTTTTACAGATAAGGAAAAGGAGGCCCAGAGAAGTTGTGTGACTTGCCCTAAGGTCACATAGCATTTCAGGGGCAGATCCTGGGCTAGAACTGGGCAGGGAGCCCTCTCTCTGTGCCACTGAGCCGATTCTAGCCAGAGGCTAGGAGTTCTCCTCCAAACACCCTTCCAGGGGCCTGGGAAGAACCTGCTCAGGACCTCTCCCCTGCCCAGGAGGTGTTCTTTGCAGGAAATAATCCAAATCCCCATCAATAGGGGAGTGATTAAATAGGATACATCTTATAGAGGAATACTGTGTGAGTACTGAAAAGGTTGAAACGGGTCCATGACACCACCAAGATATATTAAGTTAAAGAAAGAAGCCAGGTTGCTAATCAAAACCACAGTGAGCTCCCACTTCATACCCACCAGGATGGTTAGAATCAGAGAGACAGATAATAACAAGTGTTGGTGTTGAAGTGGAGAAATTGGAACCCTCATATGTTGCTGGTGGGAGTGTACAATGATATAGCTGGGGTGGAAAACAGTCTGGCAGTTCCTCAAATGGTTAAACAAAGAGATACCACATGACCCAGCAATTCCACTCCTAGGTATATACCCAGGAGAAATATATCCAGACAAAAACTTGTACATGAACGTTCACAGCAGCATTATTCATCATAGCCAAAAGGTAGGAAAAAACCCAAATGTCCACCAGTGGAGGAATGGATGCATAAAATGTGGTCTATCCATGCAATGGAATATTAGTCAGCCATAAAAAGAGGTACTGAGACGTGTTACAACGTGGATGAACCTAAGAAACATTATGCTAAGTGAAAGAAACCAGTCACAAAAGACCACATACTGTATGATTGCACTTATATGAAATGTCCACAATAGGCAGGTCTGTATAGACAGAAAGTAGATTAGTGTTTACCTAGGGATGGGAGTATAGAGGGATTGGAGGGTGATGGCTAAGGATTGGGGATTTCTTTCTGGGGTACCCAAAATATTCTAAAACTGGTTATGGTGAAGCTTACACAACTGTGAATTTAGTAAAAGCCATTGAGTTGTACACTTTAAATGGGTGAATTTTATGGTATGTGAATTCTATTTCAATAAAGCTCTTTGAAAAATCAGGTTGTAGAAAAGCAGTTATAGTATGATTCTACATGTGAGAGAAAAAAAGACATACGTGAGTATGCTTGTCTGGGTATTACATCCTCTGGAAAGGTATCGCCAACACGCTGTCTGCTAGGGATGCTCTGAGGAGAGGCACTGGGGCTGCACACAGAGGGAGCTCTATGTCTCAATATAAAGTACAGGGTGTAAAGTTTTCACCACCTGTGTTGCTTTCATGATGAAAACAAAGACCCGCCCTGCATTTGGTCACCTTGGGCTGGCCCAGCCTTCCTTGGGAAGCAGGCCCTGGGGCTGTGAGGGCCGGTGTAGAGGCCCCAGAGGTTCCAAGAGGACAGGTCAAGAAGTCCTTCTCCCTGGGCCTGGAATCAAGTTCCCATTAAAAACCTAGCAAAGCAACTCTTTTTGGCCACCTGGCCTACCAGAGACAGGCCTGAGAGCCAGCTGGGGTGCTGCACCCAGGTTCCTGGATGGTCCCCCGGGCCCGAATCAGAGTACCTCCAACCCCTGCTCCAAGAAGCTGCTTTCCCCGAGGCCCACGGGATAGGATTTTAGGAGGCTCCTCTTACAAGCCCAGAAGCAAGATTGGTCAGTAGCCCAAGGGCAAGGTCCCAGAGCATGCAATCCTGGAGCCAAGGACTACATTAGAGGTGCCAATCATGCTAGTCTCTCCCAACAGCCCAGTCCATCAGGGCTTGCCATCATCATCTTACAGGTGAGAAAACTGAGGCTCAGAGAGGGAAGTGACCCACCAGAGATCCCACACCTGGAGCTAGGTCTGAACTTCAGGTCTGCGGCCTGACCCTACTACACCACATGCATCATTCAAGATACAAGTGGAAAAACCCCAACTCAAGCTGATGCGGATAAGAGAAGAGATTTATCGATTCACGTAGCTGGGAATTAAGAGTGTGTGAGCTTCGGGTGAGGCTTGATCAGGGCTCCGACTCCATTTTTCAGTTGTTCTCTCAGTTCTACCTTCTGTTGTGTGTCTGTAAGCTTCATCCTTAAGCTGATTTCCCTCCTGGTAGCCAGATGGCTTCTAACATCTGCCAGAAAAGGAATCTTCATGCATCCTCAAACAAATCCAGAAAGTCAGAAAGAGCATTCTGTCCCAGCATTTCCAAACAAGACTCTGGAGATTCACTGTGATTAGGTATATTTGGCTCACTCTTCCCCCTCACCGATTACTGTTGCCAGGGGCCTTAAGGCAATAGGGTCCAACCCAAGTCTGGGATGAGTGTCCGCTTTCCACGGAGGGTAGACGATCTGGGGAGCTGGGCAGGTTGTTGAGTGAAAACTAGGATAGAGAGAGGGTAGAGGATGGTGTGTAGGAAATCATTAAGACCCCCACCCCACTCTTCTTGATGAACTACTCTAAGACAATTCTGAGCACACAGTACTGAATAAAATTATATCTCAGTTTCTCCATCTGTCAAATGGGTGAGCAGCTAGACTATGTGTTCTCTATGGCTTTGTATGTAGGTTTATTATTTATTTTTAATCAGTCACACCCTGGCTTGGGACAGCACGTTGGTAACTGGATTTATTGATATCTGAATGTTTGCCTTTGTCACCCATGTCCTGGTCTGACCACCCACCCCACCTTACCCCTTCACTCCGATCCTCTCCAGGCTCTGCTTAGGATCCTCCTGAAAGACATCTTTGCCCTCATATGACCCTGTCCAAGCCCCTTGGTCAGGCATCATGATCCTTGCAACCCTGCCTCCTGCCCACTGCTACAGCCACTGTTGCCAGAAGGGAAGATTGGTTACCCCTGTCTAGGCTGGCTCACAGGCTCCTCCCAGACTCCGAGTGGAGACAGCATCCCCAAATCACTCAGATCCCTAGATGGAAACAGGAGTTGCTGGGAGAGGGACCCAGGGAATGGTCACTGAGAGGCCAGTGGTCAGATACGCACTCCCCCTGGCTGTGTGTCCTTGGGCAGGCCCCTTCCTTCTCTGAGCTTCCATTTCTCTGTCTGTGAAATGGGGGGACTGATGACTCTCACCACATGACTAGCGATGATGACTAAACGTACAGTCTGTACTCACAGAACATTCCCTCCCAGAGCCCCTGGGCTGCTCCCCAACTTTCCTTACCTCCTCCCCATCTCTCTAGGCATCCCTCATCCTGGCGTCCCTCCTCCGCAGGCCAGGCTGCCCCCCCACACAGCCCCATCCCCACCCACTGCAAACCAGCCCAGTCTACGCGAAGGGCCTTCTCTCAGCCTCGGCGACTCGAACCCATGAACTTTGAAGGAAACCCAGTCCTGTCTCCTGCCAGCATCTCGGAGAAGACACGGAAACAGAGGGGACCAGGGAGGTGGGCAGCAGCCTCGGGGCCCTGGCCCGTCTGGGTTTCCATGAACAGCTCACTGGCTGCTCCTGAAAATAAATGCAATGTGTATCTTGTCAGCCTCGTGCTGCAGATGTTTAAGATAAACCCTCGTAAATCTCTGTCCAGGGCCCATTAGAAAAATGCTGAAAATCAGAGGAACGTGGCGATGGCCACGAGCTCAAAATCCTCCTCCCATCTCTCTCTCTCTCTCTCATCTGTTTCTTACTCTGACTCTGATTCTTTCTTCCTCCATCTCTCTTTGAGTCTCTGTCACTCTCTGTGTTCTCTCTCTACTTCTGAGTGTCCCCTTCTCTGTCTGCCCCTCCCATTTCCTCCTTCCTCAGTTCACCCCCCTTATTAAGCTGTGAGAGAGGCCCCAGCACAGAGCACATATTTTCATGCGGCTTCACAGTCTTCCAGAGAAACAGACCCACCATCTACGACATTCTTCCTGCTCCCTGGAACAGCAATTAAACAGAGGACTGGGTGAGGGGGGAAGGAGAGGAGAAAAGAAAGACTCCTTGGTAGGGGGAGGGGGCGGCTCTTCTCAGCAAAGGCAGCTGAGGGTGCAGGGGCCCTTGTGTGACTGTCCAGTGCTGTGACATCTTTCTTCCCTGGACATCAGCCTGGGGAGGGCGGCCAGGCTGACAGTGGCTCAGTGGTCAAAGCCTGACATTGGAGAGACAGTCAGGGGGACAGCAGGTGGGCCAGGGTCTCCCAGCCGAGTGATGCTGTAGGAGAGCACAGGATTCTGAGTCCCATATTCAACTCTGGGTTCTGCTCCTTGGGCCCACGTACACTTGGGCAGCTTTAATCTATTCACTCATGCTTTGGTTCATTCCCTAACTCATTCATTCATTCAACAAGCATGTTTTGAGCCCCGAGCGGGTGCGAGGTCTATGGATCTGTGGCAGGACTATGGGTTAATAATTACAGAACAACACGAGGGCGTGTGGACAGGGTTGCCTGGGGATCCTGGCAGCGCTTCCAGAAATGAGACGTCTCAAGTCTGAAGGACAGGAAACATTTGGCTGAATGGGGTGGGGTGAGGATGGCTGTCTGAAGGGACTGGAGTTGCCGCGGAGAAGACTACAACTTACAAATGGGAAAACAGAGGGTGTCTGAGAGGACGAGGGCCTGCCAGGGTCGGCCAGGGTGGTAAAAGTCTCCAAGGAGACAGGAAAACTGCCCAGGTCTCACCATAACCAGGGCCACCGTAATCAGATGCCCGCTGGGGCAGGCAGAGGTAGTGGGCAGGTGAGGCAGGCCAGGCAGTGGGGACCAGCACAACACTCAAAGATCTGTGCCCATCAGAAGAGGCACCAATGCTTGCCACATAGGACTAGGGGCCCGGAGTTGCCCAATGGTCCAAGTTTTCATGAGAAGATACGAAATATATGATCTGGGTCCTCCGAATCCAGAAAGAAGAGGGTGACACAGATGCCGGTGAGGGAGCCATTAGCCACTGGAATCTCTACCCTTCCCAGGAATCAATATGGAACTTGATTCCTCATGTTGGCCAACCAATGAGGCAGCTCCTGGACCACCAAAGTCTCCCCCTAGTTGCCATCTCCTTCTTCCAGACATCCTCACTGCTCTCTGTGGTCTTAAAGCACAGGAAACGTGCCCATTGGTCACCGACCTTTCCCACATGGAGTTGTTTTCAGTTTTATGGACACTTGAGAGAGCAGAGATCTCCTGGGTCAGCTATATCCTCTCCTGGGGCTAAGGCAGGGGGCTTCTTTGAGTTCCTCGCCTTTCTAACATTTTATCAGCTCATCCACTCAGCTTAGAATGCACTATCATTTCACTAAAGAGAAAAAAGTAGCCACATGCAAGCAGAAACTTCTCATACGAGATACCAGAGCTCTTACTGGAAAGATTAAAGGCAGTCTCCAAGGACACATAAATTAGAGCAAGCTACACACATAAATAGTAGAGCAAGTGAAGAAACAAATGACTAAGCTGGGACATAAATGAAACCACAACTAAAGCTCACTTACAAAAAGCACACATGAGGTTCTAGAAATTTGCTATGGTTGGGGAACAAGAGTGATGCTGAGCTTCCTAGCAGCCAGTGTGAAAAGGGAAATTTGGTCAGTGACATAAATCACAATGATCATGCCATTTGAACAAACCAGTTACCCAGGAGAATTATAATAATAGCTAGCATCTATTAGGTGTTTACTACTACTCACAAGGGAGGCACTATTTTTATCCTCACTAACAGGAAAAGAAAGATCCACAACTTGTCCCCAGTCATACGGTTGGTGGAACAAACGTTGGAATACAGACCATCTAAATTCAGAGCCTCAGCTCTAATCCATCTCATGGTTCTAAGACAAGAATCTCTCCCAAGAATTCTCACAAGTGTGGATGGTGTGTAATGACCAACATTCTCGAAGTAGGCACAGAAGAAATTTCATGTTTTATCCCATCCATCTACGCATTTACACTTTCCCAGCAACACACATTTCATGTCTGCAGCCCCAGTTCCCATGGAGAGTCGCCATTCCCAAATGGCTGCCATCTGGCTGCCTCCAGGAAAGATTGGAGAATATCTGGAAAGGAAGGTGGACAATCTGTCTTGAAAGCAATTCTTGCTCAATACTGTTTCTCTCACTGAGCTTTGGCTAAATATTGCCTCACTCATTCAACACATTTATCTTGAGGCTGTATGCTGCCAGGCATAGTCCTAAGCTCCAGTCCCACCACTATGAGCACAGCAAGCAGGATCCCCATCCTCATAAACCTACACTCTTCCAGAAGAGACAAACTTTAAATGAGTAAAAACACAGAGAAAACACAACTTCACATATTATGATAAGTCTGTGAACGAAGCATCATGAAGGGGGCATGATTTCTGCTGGGGTGGGGCAATGCAAGTGGTCTTGGAGGAAATACCATTTAATCTGGAAACTAAATGATGAAAAGAAACTGGCTAGGCCAAGAGGAGAGACAAAAGCCCTCCAGGCCAAGGAACAGCATGGGCAAAGGCCCTGAGTAGGGAAATAGCTGAGTGTGTTCCAGGGACTATCAGTTGACTGTGTCGCTGGAATGGGGTGGATGAGGGGGAGGGTGGTAGCAGATGAAATTGGAGAGATGGCTACGGTCATATCATGATGGTCAGGGTAAAATTGGGTGTGGTTGTTTTTTTAAATTTTCTTGAAAGTAGAACCCCTGGCAAATGCCTGGATTTCTGTGATACTGTGTTGTAGCTGAGAACAGACATAAGCAATCAATTTGTTGGATGGATGAATGGATGGATGGATGGATGGATGGATTAAAGGCTGTGTCCTGAAAGACTCATGAAGACATCTGGGCAGGACAAATTGGCTGGGGGAGACAGGAGGTAAGAGCTCCATTAAGACACTTTTGTCCCCACCCAAGCAAAGGCAGAAAGGACCTATTGGAGGAAGGTCCTTGAAGAAGCCTTTAGCTCTGCTCTGAGAAAAGTCATGTTTGGTCAAATGAAGGCACTGTGTTCAAGGAATTCAAAGGGGGTCCAGTCCATTCCAGAGAAGATTGGCTTTGGAACTGGACATGTGAGGTCTATGGTGACCTCTCTGATCAGAGCAGAGGGGCTAGAAGAAACATGGAGGATGGTAATGGTACTACTTCACATTTGTATATACCCCTGTGGTTTACAAGGCACTCTGATAGTGTGATAAAATGATTGATGATGACGATGATTGTTATTTGTTGCATATCTACCAGATGCCAGACCCTGTGCTAAGCACTTAAAATGCATTTGCTCATTTAATTCTCACTGCAATCTTGCATAGGCTGTGCTATTGCCACCTCACCCCCTACGCCCATTTTGCAGATAAGAGCACTGAGGCTCAGAGAGGTGACATAACTTGTCCAAGGCCACACAGCTGCCTCTCCAGAACATCTCCTTTATTTGTAAAGCGCCTCAGATACTTCACACTGCCCACCTCCACCTTCCCTGAGCACAGCTCTTAGTTGGCACCTGTATCCACAGCACGCTGAGTGGACGCTCTGGTATTTCCAGATGTATTTGCCTGAGACAAAGGTAGGAGCAGGGAGGGTGTAGGGGGCAGAGTGACCGGGACAAAATGAGATTGAGTAACATGGCAAGTAAGGTGCCTTCTGGGCAAAGCATTGAAGCTGTTTGGTGAGTGAATGGATCTCCTGTTAGATCTCATCCATAAACAAAGCCACGCAAGAAAAGCCATGTTCTCAAATTGCTTCTCGGACACTGATAATCCCCAGAGACTTTGTGAAATGTTCTGAAAGTTGCCCAAATAAAATTTCACTTGACTATAAGCTTGAAAGAAAGAGTTATTCACCCAAAACAATGCAAATGAAACTAGCAATGAGCTACGATTATTTCATCTATCAGACAGGAGAGATGAAAAGGCAGGATAACAGGCATGGTTGGAGGGGCAGGGTGAGATGAGCAAGGATCTCTCGCACTAGGCTGAGGGAGCATACGCTGATAACATCTTTCTGGAGGGCACTTTGGTATTGCTCATCCACAGCTTTGGGATCGAGCATATGCTTTGACAATCCTTCAGTTTGGGGAATTTATTCCTAGGAAAGAATTAGGAATATGCACCAAGGTGGTCCCAAAGGTCATCGGTGGGGCTCTGGTGTGCTGGAAGCTGCTTACACAGGGTTCCACGGACTGTGCTCCTTTCGGGTCTTCAGTAGCCTAAAATCAGCCACGGTGGAATGGGAATATTTACACCGTAGAAATGGGCAAGCACCGTAAATCAGGGCTTTTTTCTCCCCCAGACAGCCTAACATTTACCCATTTAACACACTGGGTGGTCAAGATGATTTATAATTGGTAACAACTGAAATGCCCAACAATTGGAAATTGGTTCCATAAATAAGGGCAACCATCAAATAGAATAGTGTGTGGGAAGGAGCGTTGATTGATGGACATGGGAACACATTCCCAAAGGAGGCTGAGTGAAGAAGTATTTACAGTACAGTAGGTACATTCTGATATCAAACACACAGATGTGTGCTCACACATGCACACACACACACCCTTCTATAACGACAGACTGTATGGAAGTCTCTACAAGATGTAGCATGAGTTATTTCTAGGGAAAGCAAAGAGGGGGGCTGGGCCGGGTTGCAAGATGAACTTACTTTCTCACTATGAACTCTTTTCACCATAGAGATTTTGTTAGGAGCATGCTTTCCTTAAACTTTTTTAAAAATACATTCATCAAAATGTAGCTCAGCACCTTTCTAACTCCAGCACAGAAAAAAAGGCTGGACATATATAGGCTAAAGTGTTAGCAGGACTGTGGAGCAGACTATGGAGGACCATCTGTTAGTTAGCAGACTATGGAGGACTTTTTTCAAGTTTTATTTATTTTTTTGGGTTTCCTTTGCTTCATGCTTTTCTGCATTTTCTGCATACGAGTACAATATTCTATTTCAGAGAAATGGCAACCTGATTCACGTGTGAGGTCTTTTCTTGAGAGAAATAAGAGCGTGTTGCAAGAATCAGGATCATCAGTTCTAATGGGTCAAGAGCACCCATTTGGAACAAAACAAGATTTTATGGTGATAACAGGAAAAATGGCTTCCCAGCTCCAGGGTCCTGAGGGGAAGCTGGCAAAACCGCTGAGTTCGAGTAAAGGCTGCCATCCCTTGACTCCTGCTGTGGGGTTTTCAGGGCAGATTTGAGGTCAGGGAATTTAGTGACCAGCCTCGGTCGCATGGGTTTGGGAGGTGAGGGTGGGAGGGTAGATACTGTGGGAGGGTCAGGCTTAGGAAAGCCTAGACCTCTCTTGGGGAGGAAATGAGATTTGCAAGCCTGGGGAGGTGAGTAGGCAGGGTGGCTTTGTGATCAAATATGCATGCATGCATTCATTCATTCATTCCTACAGTGGATTCTTTCACTCCTAGCTCCTAGGTACCTCCTCTGGGGCAGATCCAGGTTAGATACCTGTTGTGTCTAAGCCTTGAATCATGATGAGAATATTTCCCATTTAACAGTTGAGGAAACGGATGCTCAGGGAGACGAGGACGCTTGCCCAGGTATTTCTTTAGATGCAGGTTCTCTGATGCCGGAGGACATGGTTTCCTTCTAGACTTGAGGGACTCTTGCAGGATGGCCATGGCTAAGAGATAATCATGAGTCTTTGGGAATTCACTGTACCTTCCCTTCTCCATCCTCTCATCAGCAGCAAACCCACCGACCCTTCCATACACAGATGAATGAGGAGGCCCTTGCTCATCAGCTCACCCCACAGCCATGCAGGGCGCAGAAGGGGTCCTGCCCCATAGGTGAGGGCAAGGGTAGCTGTCACACAGGCCCTCCTGCTGCCCTCGCCTCTGCCTGCTACCTGTACTGGGAACCCCACCCCAGCTGCAGAAGCCTGGCAAGCCCCACTCCTGACTCCCACACCAGCAAGGTCCAGGGGATGGAGGGAACAGGCAGGACAGCTAACCTGGGCTCCAGAACCCGCGAAGGCCTTGTCCTGCCTCAGCTTGGCCTTCAGTCCCAGCCCACCCTGCAGCTGGTGATTGTGAATCCCAAAGCTCGAAGCACGAGGCCGGCCCCCTGCCCCCCTGCTACTCAGCCATCCCCGGTTCAGGCCAGCTCTCTGCCCAGAGGCAATAGTTGGAGTAGAGGGAAGGGACTTCAAACCAGCCAAGCCTAGTGCGAATCCTGGCTCTAGCACTTACTCGCTGTGCAACCTGGGCAAGTCAATTAACCTCTCTGTGTCTCCCCTTGCCAAAGATCCTGGGCCCTGAAAAAGGCACTAGAGCATGGGGTTAATGATAGTCGTCAATCACAGCTAACGCAGGGACTGCTGCTTCTGACCGCCATAGAGGAACAGAATCTGGATTGACCCTCCAACCTGAGACAAACAAAAGCGGGACATAATATACACAATAACACTTTTCAAGACACTGGGCAGGAGGCAACAGTGATTCTGGAGTGTCAGGAGACAAAGGAGGACAGGCTCACTGGCTAGAGAGTTCCCAGACCATAGCATGGGGCAGAGCGAGGGGTGGAAACCAGGCAGATCTCGATTGTCTCTCTGATTTGAAGAGATGGAATTGAGATCCCAGGGAGTCCCAAGTGGCTAGAGTTTCCAGAAGAGAGTGTTGGACAGGAGGGTGCTCCAGAGACAGAGACATCCAGGGAAACTCAGGGGGCCTCCTTTGACCGGTGCACACAGCAAGTAAGCTATCTGAGCTGGGGGAAAAACTACCTGAAAGAATTAGATGGAGCAGTGCCCGGTACTTATACGGGGCCAGGAACAGTGCCCGTTTGCACCACCCAGACTGGCAAACCTTGTGATGCACGGACCAACACGCAGGACACATAGAAGGATCTTACCTTAGTAGTAGAGAACAATCAGCCCTAACTCCTAAGCACTGCTCTAGTCTAACCTAACAAATCTTAAAAACAAGACTGGAAAGGATGAAACCATTTCTAAATAATTTAATTTCATCCTAGAACAAAATATTCAGTTCCCAACAAGGTAAAACTCACAATGTCTGGCATCTAATTACAAATGTCCAGGCGGGCAAAGAGGCAGGGAAATACAACCCATAGTAAGGAGAAACATTCATCAACGAAAGCCGGCCCAGAACTGACATGAATGTTAGAACAAGCAGACAAGGACATCGAAACAGTTATTATAACTGCATTCCATATGTCGAAGAAGTTAAACAGAGACTTGGAAGATGGAAAACAGACTTCAGGAGATGAAAACTACAACTTCTGAGACATTACACTGGATGGGCTCCATGGCAAAAGATTAGTGAATACGGAGACACGGCAGTAGAGACTACCAAAAATGAAACACAAAAAGAAAAATTATTTTTAAAGGATAGAGCATCCACGGGTGCTGTGGGACAATTTCAAGCTGCTTAATATATGTGTAATTAGGTGAGTAAAAGAAAAACTGTTTGAAGAAATAATGGCCTCGAGAGATCAGCTCGGTGCTTTGTGACCGCCTGGAGGGGTGGGATAGGCAGGGTGGGAGGGAGGGAGACGCAAGCGGGAAGAGATATGGGAATATATGTATATATATAACTGATTCATTTTGTTGTGAAGCTGAAACTAACATACCATTGTAAAGCAATTATACTCCAATAAAGATGTTAAAAAAAAAAAAAAAAAAAAGAAATAATGGCCTCAAATTTCCCAACCGAGGAAATAATAGCTACTGCTTACAGGTGGTTTGCTATGCGCCAGGTGCCATTCTAAGTGCTTACACACATTAACTCATCTACTTCTCACAATGCCTATAAAAGCTCTATAATTCTTGATTTATCCCTGCTTTAAAATTAAAAAAAACAGAGGCCCGGAGGGTTAACCAATGGCCCAAAAACACACAGCTGATCAGTGGTTGAGCCCAACCTGGGATCCAGGGACTTCACAGACTATTCAAATCTTGGCTCTGCCATTTGTGACTGGTTTGTTTGTTTGTTTGTTTGTTTTTTCGGTACGCGGGCCTCTCACTGCCCCTCCCGTTGTGGCCCCTCCCGTTGCAGAGCACAGGCTCCGGACGCGCAGGCTCAGCGGCCATGGCTCACGGGCCCAGCCGCTCCGCGGCATGTGGGATCTTCCCGGACCGGGGCACGAACCCGCGTCCCCTGCATCGGCAGGTGGACTCTCAACCACTGTGCCACCAGGGAAGCCCTGTGACTGTTTTTGACATCAGTAAACAGCATGCATCTATTCTTTTTAATGGCTGCATAGTATTCCATTATTAGAGTTTATTTCACAAATTCCTCATGGCTGAAACATGGCCTCTAGTTTTTCCCATGATGAAGGACGCTTCCTAGAACATGCACAGAGCTGAGGTGGTGGCCCTTGCCTGATTATATTCCTCAGTTTCTCAAAGGGGGGCAACTGGGTCAAAAACAGGCACATTTTGAGGGCTTTTTCTGCATATTGTCAGCTTGTCCGTAGGTAGTTTTCACAGCCCCCAGAGCCCCACCACTGACTCCCTGTGCTGCCTTGGGTAAGTGACTTAACCTCTCTGAGCCTCAGGGTCCTCATCTATAAAAAGAGTATGATATCCCTCATCTCTCAGGGCTGTGGTGAGGATTAAATCAGACACCAGGTGCCAAGCAGTCGTCATGTTATACTGTGTGGCATGTAGTAGGTACTTCCTTTTTATGACATGAATGGCATCTCAGGATGGTGTTGGTGCTTCCTTAGAACTGACTCATGGGGGTGCCTTCCAGCTTTGAGGCCAGCTCCCATGCATCTCCCTCAGAGAACCGAGGGCTGCTTTGAGCGTCTCCAGCTGGAACCTTCCCCCTCTTGATCCACCCGCTGACTCACGGTCTCTCCTAAGCTGTGGAAAAACAAACCCTAGCTTGTTTTCTTTGTGTGTGGGTCCCTCTCCGCTTTTCTATCAGCTTCTTTCAGGTAGAGGAGGTTTACGCTTTACAGGCGTAACACAAAATCCCCTCACTCCACACAGACACAGACACAGACACAGACACACACACACACACACACACACACACACTGTGTCTCCCCAACCCCACTGCATCCCCCCAGGGACCCATTATGACCAAAGAGCTATTTTTCTACAGGGACTTCTAGAGAGCACAGTTAATGCAAAGGGTGATGGTAACGGCAGAACCGTAGGCACCATGGGTGCACGGGCTGTATCCCGTACCCTGAGCTGCGAGAGCTGGCCTTGGTCCACTGGCCATTCCCATCATGCCTTCTTCACTGTTAATGCGATTGGACCCCAAACAAGAATTTCCTAACTCAAAGATCATTTCCCACTAAATCAAATTCACAAGGAAATGTCTTCCCTTCCCTTCCTCCTCCCAAGAACACAGCTTTTAAAAATATGGTGTTAATGGGATTTTTAAAGCCTACTAGCTGATGTGAAGAGAGAAAGATCCTGGGGTAAACAGGTTCTCCTGATGGATTAAATTACAAGCTTATTTGCAACAAGGAGGGGATGAATGTTTATTGAGCACATACTGTGTGCCGGGCACAGGGTCAGCATCTGCCTCCAATTGCTCACCTCTGACAATGCAGAAGGCAGCTGTGATGATCTCCCAGGTGAGGGATCTGAGGCCCAGACAGGCCAAGGGATTTGCCCAGGTCACACAGAAAGTTGTGTGCGGGCCGAGGAAGTGGGTCCAGGCTTCTCTGACTCAGATATGGGGAAGAAGTCCCCTACCCTTGGGGCTGCATGGGATTGAATGAGTCCTTTGTGGAAGCCACTGGCCTAGGGAATCAAGGTTGGTCTCTTCCCAGCCTCCCCTCACCCATCTGGATCTCTCTGCACGACTAAGCTCTGTGCACATAGTAGGTCCTTCCTCCCTAATGATTTCTGTGCTCTGTCTGTCCTTTGTTCATTCAGCCAGCATTCATTGAGTACGTACTACATGCTGGCCCTGTGCCAGAAGCCAGGGATGCTGCACTGAACAGATGATTATGTTGCTGCCCATGTGAGCTCATAGTCTGGGGGGAGGAGCAATAACTAAATAACCTCATGAATAAATGCATACTTGTCCCCTTGAAAAGTTCCACAAAGGAAAAATGTGTGTGTGGCGGGACGGGGGAGGGAGGTTGCTCAGAGCAAGAAAAGAGAGAGAAGGGGTAAAGGCAAGGCTTCCTTGAGGTCTGAGGGCTGTATCCAGGGGAAGAAGGAGGGATGGGAAGCATTCCAGGCAAAGGAAACAGAATGGACCAAGAACAGGTACCTGGAGGGAGAGATCCTATGGGCAGAACCAAGAGGGATGAGATAAAGTCAGATGAGCAGAGGTCAGGCCATGCAAAGGTCAAAAGGCCATAGGGAAGAACTGGGGTTTGACACCAAGATGGTAGGAAACCACTTAAGTGTTTTAAGCAGAAGTATGACATGATCAGATTTGTGGGGAAGAGACTCTAGGTCCTGAGGAGAAAAAAGATTATTGCAGGTGAGAGGTTTAGTTTGCATGGGGCTATCTCTAAGCTTGGAGGTGCTGCCTTGGTCAGGCTGGCTGGGAAGGTAGAGGGCACTGGGGCAACAACCACACAGTACAGTCTTGTGGAAAATCAACCTCCTTCTCAAATGTCTTTCTGATCTGTTTGCACTTCCTACTCATTGAGAGACTTAGTAGAAATGTCTGCCCCTCTCCTTCTTTCTACTAGCATGTCCCCGACATAGTCCCCACCCCTAACCCTTACGGGCCACTTACACTCCAGGCATGGTTACATATCTGTTTCCTTCTTTGAATCTTCCAACAAGTCTATGAGGCAGATTTTATTTGATACCCATTTTACAGAGGTGGAAATTGAGGTTCTAAGCAGAAGAGAGGAGAATCAAAGTCCCCAGGTCATTGGCCTCTAAGATATAGAACGAGAATAGAGGAGAGTTCTAGTGGACAGATTCTTTCGGCCTTGTCATCAATTATAAAATAAACTTGTGCTTCCTGGAAGAGCATGACAGATGCCCTCTGGCTACTGCTGAGTGTCCAGGCTGTGGGCTTTCCGAGGCAGGGACCTTCCTTATCCACCCGAATACACTCCATGAATGGCTGGAGAAAATATTGCAACAGCCTTCTCACCGGGGTACATGTCTCCACTCTCTCTGTCCTCCAATCCCTTTGCCACCTGCTCAAAATCCCCATTATCCTAGAGTAGCAGGCAAACTCTCAGGCCTATAGGACTCTCACCATCCAGGCTCGCACTCACGCCTCCAGCCTTGCGTTTTGGTAAGTGGTGTCTGAGGAGCCATAAGGACATCAAAGCAAGCCTATAAATAGGAGCGCTCAGGAGGAAGGCCCAGGCCCTTCGGTTTTTCTATAAACTATTGCTGGACCACGTACCAAGTACCAGGGACATACACAGGAGCATTGTCAGTCCTATTACCAGCGGCTTGCAACCGGGCCTAGAGTTCCACCATTGGCGTTGCTCCTTTGCATGAAGGTGTTATCTCCCGACAGCCCTTGTGAACGCAGAGCAGTGAACACTCGCACCTACACTGTACACCTTTACCTTGGCACCCCAAAAAGGCCAGGGTGTCAGGGAACCGGAGCTCTACCAGTAATACCAGAACTCTAAGCGAGGCATGGATAGGAGGGGTAAGTTTCTTTTTCTGTTTTTTTTTTTAAATTTTAGTTGACATACAATATTATGTTAGTTTGAGGTGTACAACATAGTGATTTGATGTTCAAATACTTTGCAAAATCATTACCACGATAAGTCTAGTAACGGTCTGTCACCATACAAAGTTATTACAGTATTATTGACTACATTCTTTATGCTGAGCTGAACCTTACATCCCCGTGACTTATTTATTATTATTATTATTATTTTTTATTGAAGTACAATTGATTTAGGAGGGGTAAGTTTTGACTCCAGTAGGGATAAACAGGTAGGTCAGCCTGGGTGGGATGGTGTAATCTACTAATAAACGTTTGGGGCAGGTACGTTTGTTATCGTATTGCTTTCCCACTTTACAACTAGAGGGTCCTGATTGCTCAGTTCACAGGGGCAACCTCCCTGGGGGCCATCCTGCCAGTCCAGACGACCTCAGACTCTAAAGCTTAGAGCAGCGGTTTGCAAAGTCTCCCACAACTGAATCACAGGGCAGGATTGTAGAAGTGCAGACTCCGGGGCCTCACCCAGACCTAGCCAATCAGGAATTCTAAGGGGAGGGCCCAGAACTCTGCATTACAGACACACTCCCCCTTGTGATTCTTAAGTCCATTGAGGTCTGATAGTCCATGACAAGGAGGAACGAAGCCCCTCAGGTGATCCTATCTACGTCACGGCTGACAGACGATGGGGAACCGGACTGTCACAGCCCTGGAAGAACTGATGAACCACTTTCCAGGTCAGGCTGCCAACAGTGGCTCATCCACAGAGCGCAGAGGCCAGGGAGGGCCAGAGAGGGGGTCATGTCTGGGCCAGGCATCTCACCAGGCTGAAGTGGGGCCGATGACTGGGAAGGATGCTCCCAGCAGAAGGAACAGCAGAAAGGCTTGGTGGCTGGGCACACGGTGGAGAGGGTGGGGAACCAGACCAAGCAGTTGGGAGGACCTCCCCCGCCCACAACGGAGCATCGTTTGTCCTCTCTGAGCCTGAGCATCTTTGTGTGTAAGATGAGGATAATTCCAGGTTTCATCGAGTCTACAAGGCACGTGTGTTCACATTGTTTGTGTGTCGGAAATCGAAACGCATCTTACGATGGATGGCATCTTAATTTTGGCTCACCATGGCAAGAGTACCTGCTTCCCACGGTTGAGGGGAGGATTTGATGGAAAAATGTAAGGAAAGCACCCAGCGTGGCATTTGACACACAGTAGGAACCCAGTAAGCATGAGCTCCCTTCCCCCTAAGCTGGTGAAAGGTTTTGGGAGTTGGCTCAGAAATTTCTAAAAAGGCCTCTCCCCAGTCACCTTCATTCCAAGGTCCTTTATGGACAGTAACGCCCTGTAATAATCTGACTTGATGAGAGCAAGCTCTGGTGAGCTGCTTGTCAGTGCTGCTGGCCTGAATGACACAGTTGTCTTTATGGGTAGAGTTCCTGTCCTGTCACCTGTGGGCTGTGGTCAAAGGTCCATCCTCTCTGCATGGAGGCCCCGCACTGGTTAATTAGACAGACTTTGCTCAGCCTTTCACTGCATGCCCCTCAAGATTTATTCCCTGAGGAGAGAAGGAGGGTTTGTGCTCCAGGTGAGATTCTCAACCCCAGACCTACTGTGGGGCTCATGGGACCAGGGGGATCCCTGTGTACAGGCTGTGTGACCTTAGACAAGTTATAACCTCTCTGGGTCTCAGTTTCTTCATCTGTAACACAGGAGAAATAGCAATAGCATTGCTGAGGGTTCATTCATTGGTTTAACAGATATTTATTGAACACCTGCTGTGTGTCACATAGGCTCTGAAGATACAGTGGTGAACAAGGAAGTTGAGATTCCTGCTCTCATGTTGCTGGCCTCCTAGGAAGACGATAAATGAGTAGCCCTATCTGTATTACAGGAAGTCTTTGAAGACAATAAAATAGAAGGCTGAGATAACTTGTGCCTGAGGGAAGAGGGGCAGGAAGGTTAAGCCCAGCTAGTCAGGATGGTCAATGTCTAGGGGACTTTTCTGAGGACACAACACTTGAGCTGAGACCTGAGTGATGAGATGAAGCCACTTAGGAGATCTGGGGAAAAAACATTCCAGTCAGGGTGAAGAGCAGGTGCAAAGGCCCTGGGGCCAGGTGAAGCTCGGAATACCTACAGAGCACCGCGAGCACAGGCCAGCCTAGTGGAAGGTGCGTTGGAAAAGTCCTCAGGAGTCAGATCAGAGAGGGCCTTGTGGGCAGGGCAGGAGGTGAGCTTTTATGCACTGGACGGGACACCACAGGAGGGATTCAGCCAGGGCGTGCCGCAGGGTGAGAACTCTGCCGGCTGTGAGCAAAATGGATACAGGAAGCGCAGCTCAGTAGGTGGTAGGCCTCACTATGATTCCAGCCCCTTCCCCGGGGGATGAGGAGAACCCCACAGACAGACCACCAGGATTGAGCACCAGGATGTCCACACTCACTGAGCCCGCCAGTCTGTTCCTGTTATCTTAAGACCCCAAACGGTGACTCACATAATAAGACCGTCAACAGCTGATGCGCTTGGGTTAAAATTATGCAGACTGCATGTGATATGAAAAATCTAAGGAGCATATATTTCGAGCACAGGGGATGCCAAAATGTAGCTGTCTTTATTTAAGGAATTATTTGGTGTGAATGAATGTTCGTCCGAGCTTTTGCTCCTGGTGGTGGGGTGGTGGTGGTGGTGGCGGGTGGCAGGGAACAGGTACATGCAGCTTGGTTGCTAAAAATAGGGGGATCCTCAGTCTGTTTTCACGTGATGGGTCCTGAAATATAGCCCCCGCCTTTCCCACCCCCGTGTCAAGCTGAAGGTCAGGACAGATTCACAGAGACCCGCCCAGGATAAGCTTTGCCCGGGAAAGGATCTGCGGCCACAGAGGGCCTGCCCCCCGGGGGCAAGCACGCACCCAGGGCCTCCAGAGTCCAACTCCCAGGAGTGACTCTGGCTCTCGCTCCCCCGTGTAATCTTGGGCTGGGATGCCAGGTCCAAGTGGCTGCTTCTGCCCCTAGACTACAGGGACAGGAGCGCCCACTGTGAGGGCTGCTTAGAGACTGGCAGTGCCTAAGCACTCAGGGCTGGGATGTGCACCGCAAACAAGAGCTGCTTATCCCAGAGGCTCCCCTCATGCAATCGTGAGTGCTGTGGAGTTCAGAAGCTGATGGCCTCTGGCCAGTGGCCAGAATTGGGTCAGTTGGAGGGAGAGGCACTCACTGCTTGCAGAGTCCATAATGGGTCCATTTCAGAGATGGGCACATGAGCCTCGGGGTTGGGGTTAAAGGAGGCCCAGCTGAGTCTAACCTTTCATGGCATCCCCCTCTGACCTCCTCCCTGTCCGACCTCTCTGGAGCCTCCTGCCTCTCAGCTCTCCAGGCCACCCGGCTGCTTGCGCATCCCTTTCATTCATTGTCACTCCCTCTTCATTCATTCATTTCCTCATTAATATTCAGCAATGGTCCTGGTCCTCAACTGGGGCACCTGAGGCCAGAGAGTGGCCTGCACTGGCAGGAAGCCCAGGCTGGAGATGGCTTTGCGCCCTCAGCTGTCTGAGTCCTAGGAGGTCGCAAGGACCCCGAAGGACCCCAGCTGGGCTATGCGGGAATCCCAGTCTCTGACAAGGTGGCCGAGAGTGGCTGGACAGTTTAGAGGGATGCCTGATCCTGGAACTCCTCCCGCAGGGTCCAGCTCAGGGGCAGTAGAGACCGGAGGGACAGGAACCTGGAGGGATCAGTGGGGAGCGCTCCACTGGGCTGTGACCAGGGCTGGCTGAGTGGGAACCATCCTGCGCTAAGCCCCGCCCACCCCCACCCCTGCTCTTCCAAGAAAGAGAGGAGGACTTTGACCTTTTGATAAGGTGAGAGATGCAAGGCAGGCAGCATTCAGCTCGGGGAGGCTTCAGGGTCAAAGACTCTGGGGTCAGAAAGACGTGGGTTGAAATCTCTTAGCTCAGCCACTCAGCATCCTAGGTGGCCTTGACCTTGATCCTTTGTCCTCCTGAGCTCCCCTTTCCTCAGGTGATACCTATGTCATGTGCAAGCACACCGGGCTGCCTCCGAGCTCATGCCCTTGCAGGCCCTTCTGCCTGGTGCACCCTTCCTCAGACGTCCACCTGGCTTCCTTCCTGCTTCCCTCCAAGGTCCCCTCCTCAGAGAGGCCTTCCCTGACTGCCTGGCTGGAAAGGCCACTGCCACCCACCCATCCCACTGATCTGTTTTCCCTCATTCCACGTATCACCCTGGTTTCTTGTCTGTCTTGTCCACTAGAATGGACTTTCCTTAGTTCAGGGGCCTCAGCTCCCTCTGAGTGTGTGGGTGGGCTGCGGACAGTACTCAGAGTGTTCCACTCTCCTCCCCGGGGGACACACCCACCCCTTTCAACTTCGGTGGAGGAGGGATGGGGGTAGGGATTCATGCCGTGGAGGACCCAGAATATTGCATCAATCTTCTGAGACTGGTACTAAACCTAGTTCCATTTAGCAGATGAGGAAATAAGGCTCAGAGAGGTAAAGAACTTGTTCAAGATCACACAGCGGTGGCAGAGTTGGGATGCACATCCTAACTGGCTGACTCTAGAGACCCAGCTATTTTCTTTTGGGGAGAATTTGACCAGAGGTAACAAGAACACATAGCAAACTGGCTGCGGTGGAGGTTTACAGAGAGCACAGTTTCACTTTGATCTTTCTGCCGATGTTGGCACTATTTGAAATTTCAAATTTTATTATAGCCACTATCTTTCGTATTGACAATTTTCCGAAGAGAGATGTGAAGGACAGAGTCGCCCCCAGCGGCCTCTGTCCCCAGGCACAGGGCTAGGTGGCTGGGTGGCCTTCCACCTCCCTCCCCTGCCCCACCCCTGGCCAGGAAAGGCCAGTGTTGCTGGGAGACCCTGGTGCTAGTGGGGGATGGGAGCTGGTGGCAGATGGGTGGGCACAAGGCCTTTTCAAGGCAGCTGCCAGAGTAGGGGGCCTGCTTTGTTGGGTCTTTTCAAGAGCTGTGGCTACACACAACGAGGGGCCAGGGATGCCCCCTTTCTTTGCTTTCTTCTCCTACATCTGCTTGACCACCTGTTCATGTAAAGGCTCCCAGCCCCTGGCCTTTTCTTCCTGCTGGCTCTCCTGGGCTCTACTTCCCCAGTGCCTAGGCCTCTTCCTGCTCTCCCTCCTGCAGGCCCTCAGGGGTGACTCTTCAGGGCTCCCCCGCAGACCAGACAACCATTCTTCTTCCCCCAGCCCCTTCCCAGCGCAGCTGGCCTTCCAGGCCGCTGCCCATTCTCTACCACCCGGCTTGCCTCTTTCCACCTGTCTATTCATACAGGGGTCTTCACACTGGGGCCTCACATAGCCCCTAAAAGAATTTTGAAAACTACCTACAGCACACAAACAGTTTTAGTTGGCACCTAAATGTTTTCATCATAGAAGCAAATAATTGCAAAGGATGTAACTTCCAGCATGCTGTATACCCAATACGTGCTTTAAATAAAATCTCATCACAACTTTGGAGCTGTAGATTCCACTCCTACATTTTCCAAAAAACTCCACCTCGCAAACTGAACAGCTGACCATCTCTGCCAAACAGTGCAGCCAGGTCTGCCTGACTTTCAGTCAGAAAACTATATGCATTTATTTTCCAGTGTGTAAACATGCTAATGCACATCTCTGCATTGCCCCTCTCTCTCTTGAATTCTGTTTCTAATTCTAAGATGGGTAAGGCATTTGACGCCTAGATAAAATAAGGCTTCGATGTCTTCTGTGTTTCTTACTGACAGTATCTTGATCTACTGCCCCAGGGATGCTCCCTCAGGAGCTGGACTCTTTCAAATTGCCTTCCCTCTGGTGCCCTGGAAGTTTTTTTTTCTTTTAAACTTTTTGTTGTGAAATATAACATGCACAGAGAAGCCACATTGTGTGGGGCTAAAGCTTGCATCAAAACTAAAATGTGCAGCTCAATAATTTATCAAAAGGCAAACATCCAGGTCAAGAAATAGGACATTTCTCGCTCCCCAGAGGCCCCTCCTTTGGGCCGCTCCAAACGGTACCCCTCCCTCCTGTTCAAAGTTGACCACTACTCTGAATTTTATGATAGTCACGTCTTGCTTTTCTCTACACTTTTATAACCTACACATACCTGTTTTTCAACATCACATAAATAAAGTCATGTCGTATGTTCTCTCTGGTGCCTGGCTTCTTTCACGGGACATTATGTTGCTGAGTCATCCGGGTTGGTATGTGGACTGTACTTCACTCTCATTACTGAATTATATTCCATTGTATGAGTATATCCCAATTTATTGACCATTCTACTGTTGATGGACATGTGGGTTGTTCTTAGTTTGGGGCTATTTGAATAAAACTGCTAGGAACATTCATGAACAGGTCTCTGTTGGGTCTGTATCTAGGAGGATTTTGCTGGATCACGGGGGTACATGAATGTTTAACTCTAACAGATACCACCAAATAATTTTCCAAAGTGATTGTATGGCTTTACACTCCCATCAACAGTGTATGAGGGTTCCTGTTGCTCCACATCCTTGCCAGTTCTTGGTATTGTCAAAAGATTAATTTAGCCAATCCGGCTGGGGTGCCATGGTTATCTCATTGTGAATTTGATTTTTCATTTCCCTGATTATCGATGAGATTCAGTACTGTTTTATATATTTATTGGCCATTGGAATGTTCTTATTTTGAAATGCCTGTTTTTTCCCCCATTTTTATACAGGCATATCTCGGAGATATTGAGGATTTGGTTCCAGAACATCTCAATAAAGAGAATATTGCAATAAAGCAAGTCACATGAAGTTTTTGGTTTCCCAGTGCATACAATTTTATATTTACACTATACTGTAGTCTGTTAAGTGTGCAATAGGATTATGTCTAAAAATGGTAAACCTTAATTTAAAAAATACTTGATTGCTAAAAAATGCTAAGCATCATCTGAGCCTTCAGGGAGTAGTAATCCTTTTGCTGGTGGAGGGTCTCGCTTCCATGTTGATGGCTGCTGACTGATCAGCATGGTGGTTGCTGAAGGTTGGGATAGTTGTGGAACTTTCTTCAAATAAGACAACAGTGCAGTTTGCCACATCAATTGACTCTTCCTTTCACGAATGACTTCTCTGTAGCATGCAATGCTGTTTGATAGCATTTTACCCACTGTAGGACTCCTTTCAAAATTGGAATCAATCCTCTCAAGCCCTGCCACTGCTTTATCAACTAAGTTTATGTCATATTCTAAATCTTTTGCTGTCATTTCAACAATCTTCACAGCATCTTCACCAGGAGTAAAGTCCATGTCAGGAAACCACTTTCTTTCTTCATCCAGAAGAAGCAACTCCTCATCCGTTCAAATTTTAGCATGAGATTGCAACAATCTTCAGGCTCCACTTCTAATTCTAGTTCTCTTGCTATTTCCACCACACCTGCAGTTATTTCCCCCACTGTAGTCTTGAACCCCTCAAAGTCAGCCGTGAGGGTTGGAATCAACTTCTTCCAAACTCATATTAATGATGACATTTTGACCTCTTCCCATGAATCATGACTGTTCTTAATGGTATCTAGAATGGTGAACACTTTCCAGAATGTTTTAAACTGACCTTGCCCAGATCCATCAAAAGTATCACTATCTATGGCAACTATAGCCTTATGAAATGTATTTCTTAAATGAGAAGACCTGAATATCGAAATTACTCCTTGATTCACGGTCTGCAGAATGGATATTGTGTTAGCAGGCATGAAAACAACATTAATCTCGTTGTTCATCTCCATCAGAGATCTTGGGTGACCAGGTGCATTGTCAATGAGCAGTAATATTTTTAAACAAATCTTTTTTCTGAGCAGCAGATCTCAGCAGTGGGCTTAAAATATTCAGTAAACCATGTTGTAAACAGATGTGCTGTCATCCAGGCTTTGTTGTTACATTCATAGAGCACAGGCAGAGTAGATTGAACATAGTTCTTAAGGGCCATAGGATTTTCAGAATAGTAAATTAGCATTGGCTTCAACTTAAAGTCACAAGCTGCATTATTTCCCTAAGAAGAAAGTCAGCCTGTCCTTTGAAGCTTCAAAGCCAGGTATTGACTTCTCCTCTGTAGCTATGAAAGTCTAAGATGGAATCTTCTTCCAATATAAGACTGTTTTGTCCACATGAAAATCTGTTTTTTGGTGTATCCACCTTCATGAATTCTCTTAGCTAGATCTTCTGGATAACTTGCTGCAGCTTCTACATCAGCACTTGTTGCTTCACCTTGCACTTTCATGTTATAGAGACAGTTTCTTTCCTTAAACTTAATGAACCAACTTCTGCTAGCTTCAAACATTTTTCTGTAGCTTCCTCACCTCTCTCAGCTTTCATAGAATTGAATAGAGTTAGGGCCTTGCTCTGGGTTAGGCTTTGCCTTAAGGGAATGTTGTGGCTGGCCTGATCTATCTAGACCTCTAAAATTTTCTCCATATTGGCAAGAAGGCTCTTCCGCTTTCTAATCATTCATGTGTTCACTGGAGTAGCACTTTTTTTTTTTTTTTTTTTTTTTTGCGGTACGCGGGCCTCTCACTGCTCACTGTTGTGGCCTCTCCCATTGCGGAGCACAGGCTCCGGACGCGCAGGCTCAGCGGCCATGGCTCACGGGCCCAGCTGCTCCGCGGCACGCGGGATCTTCCCGGACCGGGGCACGAACCCGTGTCCCCTGCATCGGCAGGCAGACTCTCAACCACTGTGCCACCAGGGAATCCCTGAAGTAGCACTTTTAATTTCCTTCAAGAACTTTTCCTTTGCACTCACAGCTTGGCTGACTGTTTGGCACAAGAGGCTTAGCTTTCCGTCTGTCTTAGCTTTTGACATGCCTTCCTCACTAATCTTAATCATTTCAAGCTTTTGATTTAAAGTGAGACATGTATGACTCTTCCTTTCACTTGAACACTCAGAGGCCATTGTAGGGTCATTAATTGGCCTAATTTCAATATTATTGTGTCTCAGGGAATAGGGAGGTCCGAGGAGAGGGAGAGAGACAGGGGACCAGCTGGTCAGTGGAGGAGTAAGAACACACATGACATTTATCAATTAAGTTCTCTGTCTTATAATGTTAGCAGTTCATGGCACTCCCAAACAATTATAAGAGTAACAAGAAAGACCCTTGATCACAGATCACCATAACACATATAATAATAATGAAAAGTTTGAAATATTGCAAGAATTATCAAAATATGACACAGAGACACAAAGTGAGAAAAAGCGCTGTTGGAAAAATGGTGCTGATAGACTTGCTCAACACAGTGTTGCCACAAAACTTCAAATTGTAAAACATTCAGTATCTGTCCAGCACAGTAAACAAAACTGAATAAAGTGAAGTATTCCTGTATTGAGTTGTTAGTCTTTTTCATATCAATTTGTAGTTGTATTTATTCTGGAAACAAGTCCTTTGTTGGTTATATGTGTATGATATATTTTTCCCACTCTGTAACTTGCCTTTTAATTTCTCATTAATATCTTTTGACAAAAAGAATGTTAACTTTTATTGTAGTCAGTTTTATCAATCCATTTTTATGATCAGTACTTTCTGTGTCTTGTTAAAGAATTTTTCTATCACTTTGAGGTCATCGAGACATTCTCTTACATTATTGTCTAGAAGTTTTACTGTTTTGCCTTTAACATGTAGATCTATAATTCCCCTGAAATTGATGTTGTGAGTGGTGTGAGGTAGGGATCAAGTTTCTTTTTTTCCTATATAGGTATCCAATTGGCACAGCACTAGTCATTGAAAAGATGTTCCTTTTCCCCCACTACTTGGTAATGTCACATTTGTCCAAAAACATATGAGTCCATGTATGTCTGGCATCTGTCTCTCTTCCGTTGGTCTATTTGTCTATCCTGTACCAATACCACACTATCTTAGTTACTTAGCTATATAATAGGTATTGGCATCCAGTAGAGCAAATCCTTCTACTTTGTTCCTTTTTATCAAAAAATATCTTTTTCAAAAAAATGGCTATCCTTCACCCTTTGTGTTTCCACACAGGCTTTACAAACTTGTTTTCCAAGTTATAATACATACTACATAAACACACACACACACACACACACACACACACACACACACACGCACACACCTGTTAGGATTTTGATTAGGGTTGTATGCACTGAATCTATAAATTGGTTTGCAGTGCATTGATTTCTTTAAAATACGGGATCTTCAATTCATGAATGTGATATACCATTCCATTTAGTTTTTGGATTCCTCTCAATAATGTTTTACAGTTTTCTGAGTATTTTTTAGGTGAACCAATTCTTTTTAAACTCTGAAGTGAGTGATAATACAGGCAACGTTTGGATATGGCAAAATCATGAAGACAGCAATGTTCCCAGAATATTTTTTGGTACCTCCTGCCAGCTTGGTATCAAGGGGACTTCAAGCTGTACCTAGGCCCTCTCCCAAGGCCCACTTCCCTTGCACACTTTGCACACTCTGAAGCTGACCCAGGGCTGGGACTTAGTAAAGATGCATGAACTAAGCACTACCTGTCACACTCCCATCCCACAGCGTTCAACTCATTGCTTGAAAACTGACAACCCATTCCATGCCAAAATGCTAAGGACCGGTCAGGCAGTGGTTCAGCTACTAGATAAAACTCTACCTTTGAAAAGTAGTCTGTTGAGTCCTTTACCATTAGAAAAGTTTTGTACATGCTCATTACAGAACATTTAAAAATTACCCACAGATAGAAGGGGAAAAAAACACCCATATTCCTTATTACTCAGAGAAAATGACTTGTCACGTTTTGACGCATTTCCTTTCACCTTGTTTTTATACACATTGTTCAGCCTTTCTCATTTAACATTATGACGTAAGCTTTCTCTCCCGTGACTCCAGACTCTTCAGAAGCATCATGGCCAGGAGCTCCGTAAGGTTCTGTGAGCGACACCTGTTTACTGAACATTACCTGTGGTAGGAGATGTTTGTGAATTCATACTGGAGTACGCAATGTGTACTGAAGAACTCTGGGCATTTCTTAGCTTAGTCCCTATCCGTCTGGGATTACATCCTCAGGATAGATGCTTAGAAGTGTATTTCAGACTCAAAGAATGCAAACAGAATCTTATGAGGCATTTCAAAGCAGGAGTTAGAACCTGTAACCGTGGCTGCCCGTGGGGCATGTGTTTCTTGAGAACTCACTATTGCCAGACACCCCTGTAAATGCTTCAGGCCTATCAGCTCATTCCTTCCTCACAAACCTCTCAGGGAGTTCCTATCATTTGCCTCATTTCACAGAAATAGAACCTGAGGCACAGAGAGTTGGAGTGGCTAGCCCAAGGTCACAGGCAGTGTGTACCCAGGCTGGGATTCGAACCCAGGCACTCTGCCCCCAGGGCTCCCACCCTTAACCACTCCGGGAGGATGGAGGATAATGTGGACTCTTCTCCACATGCTTGCCTCCTCTCATGGTCTCCTTCCTCTTGGTCTAAGGAGCCTCTTCCCTCTGCAGGTGAGGGGTCAGTGAGAGTGAGGACCCGACTGTAGGGGTCCCACCACAGGCACGAGTCCCCTGAGTCCAGCTGTGTGACACGGGCAAATCCTTCCCCTCTCTGAGCTTCAGTTTCTTCATCAGTGAAAAGGGCGAAGAGGCCACGAAGCGAAATGGCTCGGTGAACTGGACAGCGCTCCCGGGTGCTGGGCTTCCACGGCCAGTGCCTCGGCACCAGCTCTCAGGGCCACCTCCCAGTCACCCACCTCTGCTGGCTCGGGTCCCATCTCCTCCCATCCCACCTGTACTGCCTGATTCTCTCCAGCCAGCGAGGGTGCGACCCTAGGCCTGGCGCAGAACGGGTGCTCCTGCAATGGTTGTGGGACTGAGTTTTAAAGAGCCCTCGTGAGATTTCACCCAGTTATGGGACAAGTGGGGGCAGAGCAAGCAGGGACCAGAAATTGTTGGGGGAAGGAGTGGGAGATAAAAGAGGGTATTTATCTTTCTATATCTATACCTCTGATAGAATTAATGGTCCTTGTTTCACAAGAGTTTAGCCTGTCACTGAGTCCCCATCGCTCTGAGACATAAGGGCAAGTCACAGGGCAAGTAAGAAGGCGAATCACTATTTGAACCCTGGTCTAGGGGACTAAATCCTGGACTACCAACCTGGTCCTGTGCATCCGACTGCAGTGTTGCAATACACACAGCCTGAATATCACAGTCCAAGATGAATCCCATCTGATCCCCAGTAAACCCAGAAACTGATTTTTCCTGGCCATTTTACAGATGAGGACACTGAGGCCTGCCTGAGGCCTCAGTTGGGTAAGTGCTGCAGCCTCGAGTTGATCCTGGGCTTTCCAAGTCCCAATCGGTACCAGAGCTCCCCCAGCCACACGGCACAGACAACTTCCCTCAGGCTGGGCAGACGATGATGAAGAAACCTCTGAGCGTGAACCAGACCATGGTGAGAAGCCTCCAGCACGGGCTGGGGTGGCTTTATGGATTCCCTACATAAACAAGGAATAGCGTCCCTCAGCATAGAGAGCAGACAGAGGCCCCAGCCTTTCTCTTCCTGAGACAGTAACAGTGGTTGCTGAGATGAAGAGCCTGGTCTGAGCCAGTCTCCATGCCAGGCTCTGGGGCAATGGAAGGGCCACTGGCCTCATTTACTCTTCCCAATAGTCAGAGAAACAGACCCTGTCCCCCGTCCTCATTTTTCAGGGGGAGAAACTGAGGCTTAGTGAAGGAAGTTGCTTGTCAGAGGCCACATGGCCAAGAAAGGGCAAGCCAGGGGTTTTGAAAAAGTCAGCCTGGCCTCAGGGTCCAAACCGTACCCTCCTGCACCTGCTGTGGCCCCTGGTGGCATCCTTCCACCACCTCACCCCCAACCTGTCCCACCAAGGTCTGCCTCTGTCCTCTGGCCTTTACCAGCCTCGCCGGGCTCCTGGCAACGCCTCAAGAAATGCAGCCCAATCGCGTTTTACACTACAGATGTGTTTTGGAGAAAAAGTGTGCTCCACACTGGATCTGATTCCAAACTCGCGGTAATTCTAACCTCAAGCCATTTGGACTGAGCCTGCACTCTGCGCCGATCCCTTCCCAGGCTGCTTCTCATTTCATTCCCACACTGGGAACGACTGTCCTCATTCTACAGATAAGGAACTTGAGGCTCAGAGCAGGCACGTGACATGCTCAAAGACCCTCAGCTAGGCAGTAGTGGGCTGGGTGTGCACCCCAGCCAGGGGCCCGGGGCTGGACTCTTTCCCTCTGCACCATCTCCCATCAGAGCCGGAGGAGGACCTGGGTCTGCCCCCCAATTCTGGAGCCCACCGAACCCACTGGTGGTGCAAGTGGCCTGGCCTCCTGGACCAACAAGGCCCTGCACATTAAGATACACACATCCCAGCTGTCCCAGATCCCAATCTGCCTCAAATCCCTGACAACCTGGGATCCTCCACTCAGGTTCCTGCTGCAGCCCACATGGCCCCAGAGCCTCCGTGATTCCCCTGATGCTCTCTAGCCAGTGCAGGGCCAGCTGAGGGAGGTGAAGATTGCCTGAAAGACCCCAGGGTCACAGGAAGCCAAGCGTCCCAGGCCTGCCAGGCATAACCCACGCTTCACATGGCCTGCAGTGGCACCACGGGGCCCCAGGCTGGCGTAACCCCTCTGGTCCCCTGCTCAGGCTCCCCAGACCTGGCAGCTCCTGACCCAGCTCTGAGGAGCTCCCCCAGGACATGAGACACCACAGTGTTCAAGGCCAAGAGAAGCAGCTTCTTCTACTGTCCCACCCCATGTCCGCACTCTGTTCCCTTCCTCTAGAAGAAACGTCCTCTTCCCCAAGCAACTGACCCCAGGAATAACAAGAGTTATTAATTAATAAGAATGGTGGCTTAGTTTTATTGTGCATTTACCATGTGCCAGGCACTGTTCTAAGCACTTGACGTGTATTATCTCATTTAATCCTCAAAACAATCCCATGAGGCTAGTACCCTTATTAGCCCATTTTATACGAGGGGAGTGAGGCACAGAGAATTTGAGTAACATGCTCAGGGTCACACATCTAGATAGGAGGGAAGCCAGACTATGAAGCCAGGTAGTCTGGTTCCAGAGACTGAGCCCTTAGCCAGCACATCATCTGTGGATGAGATCCAACCCCTGTCCCTGGGGTTTATCTATTGACTCATCAATTCGTTCATTAATTAAACACTTACTGACTACCTATTCTGTGTCAAGCACTTTGCAATCATAATCTCGTTGAAAGTTTATAGCGCCTATCAGGTAGGCGTTATTATCATCCTCATTTTACAAATGAGGCAACTGATGTCCAGAGAGGTTAAGTAACTATGCAGAGACACACAGCCAACAAGATTCAAGGTAATCAAGTAAGTAGCCTAGCTAGGATTTGGCCCTTTCCACATTCATTATTCCAGTTTTTCTTTAAAAGTCCATGTCCCCCTGGTGGGTTCTCCACAGCTCTAGGAAGGCAGCAGGGAAGAGTGGGCTCTCCCAGGGCCAGGACAAGCTGTGTGCCGGACCCTGGGATGGATCAGCACAGGCTTGCCCTCAAGTTGCTCTAGGTAGGATGGGCTGGGCTCTTTGCAAACTCTCAGCCACCTGAGGGGCCGACAGGAGGAATGCACAGACTCTGGGGTCAGAGCAGGCTGGGTTCCTGTTCGGGTCCTGCCCTCTTGGCTGCGTAGATTTGGGCAAGTTGCTGTACCTCTCTGAGCCTCCCAGCATGTCATATAGGAGGGAGATGATAATGGCCCCTACCTCTGCTGGAGGGGATGAAGATTTTAAAAGGCAACAAATACAAGCAACTCCTTAACAACCCTTCACTCCTTTTCTCACTCATAGGGTTTTTATGAAGATTAAATAAATCAGAACCTAACATGTTCAGTCATACTGCTCTCTGCCTATGTGACCGGGGCCTTGCTACCTACACTCTCTGGGCTTTGGTTTCCCCATCTGTAAAATGGGCATATTAATAATACTAGGGTTGTTGTTAGCTTAATACATCTAAAGGACTCAAAACAGCATCCAACACTCAATAAATGTTAGCTATTACTGTGTCGTAATTATCATTGTAACTGCACAGTAAGTGCAAGTTATTGGGATGATAAATTGATTTCAATTCACCCCCTGCCTCAGGCTTCCATCCCATGGCCATCATGACCATGTGTCTCAGAGCATCTAAGCTCTGTCCTTGTGTTATGAGAAAGCTGAGTCCAGGACACCCATGACTCCAGCCTGTGGCAGAGATGCCTCCACTGGATTTCAGGAAAATGCCAGTGCTTGGCGTTTTCGGATGGCCACCATGGGACCCATCCATCTGAATGTTGTTGATGTGTCTCTGGGTAGACTCTAGAGGAAGATTCTGTCCATTCAGCCTTCCTGTGCACCAGTGATGAGCTCCCCTTTGGAACTGATGCCAGCACAAAGTATGTATCTGCAAGGGAACAGGACAAGGAAAGCCATGTGCCAGGGCTTCTTTCCCTTTTTGCCTTGGCTGCCAGGTAAACTGTGGCCAGATTTAGTACCACACAAACGTGATTTGCTCATTGAGGGCGGCCCTGCATGAACATAGGTATGGGAGCCAGAAAAACTCAAGACACCTGTCTCCTCTGTTCACGACTGTGCCACACTGGATGAGTGGCTTTGTGGTTCTGAGCCTGTTTCCTCTTCTGTAAAAAGAGAGAGAGAGCTATAAGTCTCTGAGTTCTGCTTCCTCCTGGATGTGTGAACTTGGCAGTTCCCTCTTCGCCCTTCACTTCCGTTTCCTCTCCTGTCAAACAGGAATTATGTTAATGACCACGCTACTAGGCTGTGAGGAGGATCGCTCAAAGGGCACAGCCTGGTGCCCCCTGCATGATTGGCACTTTGTAACCAGGAACTGAAAATATATTGCTTTTGTGGGTGAAGACCGCTGGTTTTGGAAATCGAGGTTTGATGGGCAGTTTGCTGAAAAGTAGAGGCCTCCCGTAGCAATTTTAAAACCAAGCTTTGTGGTTTGACTGTAGCCTGGATTCTCAGTTCTTGAGTTGCAAGGACGAGTCTGTGCAAAGAGCCTTGGATTCCCTGGAGGAAGGGGTCTTCTACCCAGGAGTCTGCAGTGGCCATAACCCCCACCAGCTCAGTGTGTGCCCTTTTTACGAGGTGCACTTGACGGCCTGCCATGCATGGGGCAGGATCTGCTAGGGCATGCCCAGAGGGAGCAATGCCAGGGAGCAGAGCCTGGGCCCTCCCTCTACCCACTGCCATGGGAGACTGTGCCAACACTGCACAGTCAAGAGAGGCAGCCCCACCCAGGGGCCCCTGCAACCCAAGCACGGGTCCTGGTGCCAAGGGAGGGTAGCATTGTCTCCACGGTTTTGGATGTGGCTAAGGGTGGGGGGCAGTGTGGAAGTCAAAGCCAGGAGAGGTTATGACTAGAGGCTGCTGTCCTGGCCCAAGGATGCCCCGCGTCCTCTGCTTCTGTTTGCACACCTCCTGTGACTGGGAGCTCCCTCTCTCCCAAAGCCACCTGCAGCTTTGCCTTCCTTCTCAAGTGTGGTGCCCAGAACCAAAGCAACTTCTCCCAGAATGGTCTAATCATGCACTGGAGCGGCAAGCTCTTCCTTTGCTCTACAGACCATACTTCTGTTAATGCGTCCCTATTTTACTTGTTTCTCCCCACACATATCACTATTGATGACACCCAAGTCCAGGGCTGCTATCAACTAAAACTCATTCCTTCACAACTCTTTTTTACCCCTTCCTTCTTCCATCCCTTCCTCCCTCCCTTCTTCCATCCTTCTTTCCTTTCTTCTCCCGTTTTAGAGCAATGCCCCTCTGCAGTCAGTTTTTTCAAATGTGTATTGAGCATTTGGGCATGCTACTCCTACTCTGGGCACTGGGGATTCATAAGTGAATATGTCCTGGGTCCTGCCCACAGGAGGCTTCCCATCTGCCAATGGAGAGGACAGAGGGGTAACAGCTAAAGCAGCTGCCCTGAGGGTATAATTGACAGAAAAGACAAAGTGCAGAGGGACCTCAGAGGGGTGAGCAACTACCATATATGCCCAAATATTAGGTCACCCAAGTAAAGGTTAAGGGCAATCCCTATTCTCCCAATGAGAAGATGCACAGTAAAGTTAAATAATATAAACTTTAAGGTGTGGAGACGAAATAGTCAAACGGCTATTGTAATATTTATTTCTTTACTGAGAGAGATATATTTTAAATCACTTTTATATAGTTAAATTTTTAATATTTCATTTATTTAATAAAATATTAATTTGGAAAGACTGCTTTTGTCCAATCTAAAATTTCAAGAAACTACTTGGTTCAAACTCTTTACACGTGGCTTTGACACTAGTGTCACCATCAGCTGGTGGGAGGGTGGGGGGAAAGAAGTTTTGGTTTTCCAGAGCACATCTTAATCGCAGGGACCAAGATGCTAAAACGAAGCCCTTTTGGATCCAAGCGTCAGGTGACCACTGGACACTGTGTCCCCTCTGCAGGTACCATCTGCATTGCATTAGGACAGCTGGGGCTTCATTTGCAGGTGTGCATTTGTGATCTGCACAACCCTGCCACTTATTTGGGTGCTCTGAAAGTGACCTTTAAAAGGCCTGTTTACGACAACCTCCCTTGCCGTCACCCTTTGTGACCCTACCTTTGTGACACTTGCAGTTACAAAATCCTATTTGCACTGCACTGCTTTATATGAGTAAAATTTCCTAGACTCCTTTTATAATAATACTGACCTCTATACGCATCCCAAACTCACGTGGATTGAGGGTATATGGAACTACTGCACCTTTCCCAAACAGGACTCTGTGTTTAAAAAATAAGTGACTGAGAGAGTACCCGTAATATGAGAAATTGTGACTCAAACACAAGCCAACCTTATGTTCAGACGTATATGATAAATCAGGGTGTGGTGGGGAATAGAGAAGGCTTCCCAGAGGTGGAGGCTTTGAGCTGACCTTGAAGGACGAGAACGCTTTTGGGATGGGTCAGGCACTCGAGGCAGAAGGCACCAGAGAAACTGAGCTGTGGGGGCTGGGGGCGGGCGGGGGCTTGTTCTCCCGGATACCCATCTTTCAATCACATATCTCCAGGCCAGCTTTGCCCCTTACTGGGAAATTTGGAGCACCTGTTTTCCACTCTCTGCGCCTCAATCTGCCTATCTGTGAAGTGGGGGTAATAACACATTTCATAAGGTCATAAAGGTTACAAGAGCATGGAAAGTAAAGCCGGAAAAAAAAAAAACTGGTTTGGAATTGGGTCTTCTTGGGCAAATCATTTCACCTCCTAAGCCTCAGTGTTCTGATCTGAAAAATGGAGCCCAATGAAGGCAGGGGTTAGCAAGCTTCATGCCCCACTGAGTGTGGTCTGGGTTCCTGCACAGGAGAGGTACCGAGATCTGTGGGCTGAATGAATGAATAAGGAATGCCTGTTACTCCCTCTGCCAGAGACACTGTCTCCAGCTCTTCCCCTGACGATTCTTTGCTGTGCATCGGATGGAGCTGACACGCCCCCAGGTTCTCCCTGAGCCCCGCAGAGTTACCCCATCAGTCTTGTTTTATTTTCCTCCTGGCTTTGATCATTATATTATGTGATCTTAATTGCTTGCTATTTCTGTCTTCACCACTAGACTAGCATGGCTTGTCTGTATCTACAGTGCCCGGCACAGCCTGTGGCACAGAGGATGTGCTCAATAAATATTTTAATGAATGAGCGAGTGAGTGAATTGATGAATGTATGTTCCCTCCTCCCAACCTCTGGACACTGTCTAGGTTTCTCCTACTTGTAGGCACGAGATCCCACCCCAACCCATCACCCTGGTTGAACTGTTTTCAAGCCCTTTACACTGTCCGAGTTGACCTTGTGCTTGTGTTTCCGTCCCGGACCTCCTCATCCCCCACCCCTACCCCCGCACCTTCAACATCCCGCATAGAAGCTCCGCAGGGCGAGGGCTTGGCCCCCCTGTGGCCCAGCGCCTGGCACACGTAGGCCTTCTTACAGTGTTGCAATTAATGACAGAAAGGCCAGCAGGCTAACGAGTCTGGCATCCTGAGGGCACCTAGATGCCCAGCGCGCCTTCCTGCCCCGGGCGCGGGAGCCGCGAGGGCGGGAGGCTCGGCCGTTCCCCTCCCGCCTCCCGGTGCAAACTTTCAAAAGATGCTGCGGCCGCGGCCCCGCCCCTCTCCGCGTGGTTGGAGGCAGCGGGAGGCGGGGGCGGAGCCGGCAGGCCCCGGCCGGTGGCTCCGCCTCCTCCTCCCGCCGCTGCTTTCCTCACCGCACCCTCCCCAGCTGCAGCCCGCCGGCTCGCCAGTGCAGCCGCGATGCCCCGGAGCCCGAGCCCGACCCCGGCCCGGGTTCCCGGCCCACCGCGTATTTAGCCTCCGTGCGTCCCGAGCGCGCCACCGCCAACGCCGCGCCCCGACGCAGCTATGGGCAACACTGTGCACAGGACCCTGCCAGGTACGCCGGGGAGCCCCTCCCGGGAGTCGGGCGCTGGGGTTCTTCTCTCCTCGGGGGACCCTCTGGGTGACTTCCGGAGAGCCACCCCACCTACCCTTGGAGCCCTCGGCGGGCGCGGCGGGCTGGAATCTCTGGTGCTTCCCGACTCCCGGCTCAGCGCGCGCGGAGCGGCTGAGCTTTGCGCTCTGGGAGGGCGGGTACCGCGTCCTGGTTACCTTGGGGACCCCGGTGCTCTTTCTCCCGGCTTTGGCCAGATGCGCGAAGGGGCCGTTGGGACGATGCTGCGCGACCCCTTGCCTTTGTTCCAGCCCAAGGGCGCTGATGAAGGAGCCCGGGGCGCTCCAGGGGGGTGAATGGAACCAGGCTCCGCAGGGCTTCCGACGGCCAAAAGCCGCCCGATGTGCCGAGACTGCAGCGGCTGAGAGTTGGGGGGGGGGGTGCTCGCAGGGGTACCTCAGTTACCAGCCACTCAGCGCCCCCGCGGTACATGCTGCCTTGGTTTGGCCACGTTCCCACGCGCACCCTGGCTGCGCCCCCCTCTGGTGTCTGCTCAGCTGGGAGCTCTCTAGCCCCTTGCAGTCGCCGCTGTCGAGCGCATCGCCCCCTAGTTAACACCGCCCCAGAATTTCCGGAGCCAGAGTAAGGGGATCCAGAGCTGGAAGGAGGTGGGGGTGTGAAGACAGAGAGGCCTTGCTAGAAAATACCTGATAATTGTGGGAATAGATCAGCGCTGCTCAAAGGCTTGGAGGCTCAGTGTCTGGCACTTTGCCTACCCCAGCGCGATATGCAAAGAAGCTTCACAGTAAAGGTGTGTATTCCAATTTTATAATGAAGAAATTGAGTTTCAGTGGAGGCGAAATGACACACCCAAGGCCATGTTGCTAGTGGGGAGGGGGTCTGGATTGGGACCTATGTCTGTCTGCCCACCCTCCTCCCTGCCAAGTCTTTAGAATAAATCTTTATTTTGCCTTAAGGCTGGGCATTTGTAGCAGCCTTTAGGCAGAAGGTGAGAGACACATATGTGAGGTTTTAGGAGGAGAGGGAGGTATCACCTCCTCTATGCTCTAACAGTCCCATATAGCTCTCTCCTTCATAATTACATATCAAAAAATAATTATTTCTTCCCCTGGAAGGGATTGAAATGGACGGTGCTGAGCCCCACATTCCCAAGGCCTGCTTATAGGAGAGGAGCCCCTCCTTCTGCTTTATAAGCCCCTGGGCAGCTTTCAGGCCACTGCACACAGAATTTACCAAATCCCCTGAGAGGTGAAGTCACCAGCAGAGCGTCACCAGTTAATCAGTGGCAGAGGTGGGATTCGAATCCAGGTCCTCTTACCTGAGAGTGGCCACGCCTCCTATGGCCAGGGCTACTGACGGCATGGGGATGGGAATGGGATGGGGAGAGCCCGCCACCCAGTCTGGAGGTGTCCAGGGATATTGGCAAATAGAGCAGCAGATGTCCTCCCAGCCACAAAGACATGAGCCCCTTTGTGGGATTTCTTAATTAAGAAATGTTTATGCTGTTCTAGTAGAAAAGCCATTCTGCCACCTGTGGGTCAGCCTTGGGGTAGATGAAGGGACAGAGGCATGCCAGGCGGGCTAAATATAGCTGGATATTTATGTAGTCTCCATCCCACTCGGCCCTCTCTCTGTGGACAGGGCCACCCCGCGCTGGGAGCCTGGGGTTAAGGTCGGTTACTCACGGCAGTAGCTAATCATGGAAAATTCAAGCTCCACTGGTGCTGAAGCTTGCATTGAGTTTGAGGAAGGAGATGGAACTGGCATTCCTGTGCCACATCAGGCTGTAGGTGCCAAAAACATGAAGAAACATTTATTGTTTTCTGACCTGCCCGTAATTAGTTTCTCACACACATTGTGCTGTTTTTTGCACCTCTGTGCTCAGTACGTGATGCTCCCGACACCTGGAATATCCTTTCAGTGTCTAGTCCATCTCTCAAAACCCAGCTCAGTTGTCACCTCCTCCAGGAAGCTTTCCCTGACCACCCACACCTTTGCTCTGCCACCTAAATACCTTCTTGTCTCTGCTTGTTCATCAGACCACTTTGCATTGTCATCACCCGTCTCTACTACTCGCCTTGGGGCTGCCTGAGGACAGAGCCCACGTCTTGATCATCTTGTATCCCTGATTGCCCAGCTCAGAGCCTGGTGCCTGGCGGGAGCCCAAAAATTGGCGGTGGAGCTCACATGTTGCCTGCATCTTAGGCTGAAAGAACACTTGGCTCAGTGTTGCCCTGTAGAAATCCTTGTGCTTTCATTCTCAGGAAAAGGACACATGCGTGGGGTTCCTTCTACGGGACTTGAAATAGAGAGCTGGCATTTGCCAAGCACCTGGATTCCATGCCAGGCTTCCTGCATATGTGGCTTCATTTATATGCCAAGCATGCTTCTCCTTAAGGCTTCCGCACTTGCTGATCCCTCTGCCTGGAACATCCTTACCCCAGATCTCCACATGGTTTCCCCCTGCTTCTTTCACGCGACTCCTGCCATTGCCCCTGCCCCCATCGTCTCCCACTCCCTCTCCCCTGCTTTGTGTTTTTTCTTAGCATGGCTCACCATGTGCCATGCTGTACATGTAGTTAGCTGTTTATCGTCTGTCTCCCCAGGGAGGATTTTGCCTGTTTTATTCACTGGGGTATATTCAGCATCCGGAGCAGTGGCTGGGACATAGGAGATGTTCAGTAAATATTTGCTGAATGAATGAATTTAGTTCTTGCAACAGCTCTGCAAGGTAGGGATTATCATCTCCATTTTACAGATAAGGAAACCAAGTCTCAGAGAGGTAAAATGACTCATCCCATTTCACATGGGTCAACCAGTTGGCAGAACCAGGATTGAATCCAGGTTTATTTAGCTCCAAAGTCCTGCAGTCTTCCCCCGACATCCATGGTTCAGACACCATTTATTGGGTGCCCCAGAGTACACCTGGCATGCTGTTGTATACAGTAAGGAAATGCCCCCAGAAAAGAATGTCTTTTGTGATCGGTTGAGGGAAAGCCCCTTGGTGGTCCTCACAAAGGGCATCAGCAATTCAGATCAATGGCCCATAAACAAGTGTGCAGGGTTCAGCATGGGAATTTGCACTTGCTATGCTCTTACTGTGTGCATTACCCATTCCCTTTCTGGTTGCAGTTCAGACCTGCAAAATAAGGTGCCATTCTCCTCCATTTTACAGGTGAGGAGACTGAGGCACAGAGAGGTTGAGACACCTGCCCCAACTCACACAGTAAGGCAGTGGTAAAGCTGGGCTTAGCAGACCCAGGTCTGTCTTGTTTGTGATATACTACATGGTCCTTTTTTCTGCACTCCTTTAGCCTTAATCTGGGTTTTGCAAAGCAAAGAAAGAAAAGTGTAAACATGCGTGGGGTGGGGGGGGAGAGGAGGGCACAATTCCAGCAGGGAGGGGGATGGGAGGAGGAACTCTCCCCCTTCTCCCACCAGCACGTTTCAATCCCTTCCCTCCACACGCCTCTGGGGCTCACCCGTAGTTCTGGTTGGAGAAGAGTCTGAATTCAAACTGTCGGTTGGGTTTAATCATTAAGTCAGTCCATGCTTGACCAAGTCAATGGCCCTTTCTAGTGTTAGTTCAGTGAGTGGTATCCTGGAGCTCTGGAGTGAGGGAAGCGTGTTGACCCTGATCTGTGCCAAGCCCTGAGTCAAGGGCTTTACCCACATTACCTGTTTCAGATCCTCATAACAACGCTTTAGAGGGGCTATATTTATCCCCATCTTACAGGGAGGCAGATGGAAGCTTGGAGAGGTAAAGGACAAAGGCTCACCGGTATAGGGGGAGAACCAATCTCCCTAACCTAGATGGTCAGTCTGCAAATGCTACGTCCAGACCGGAAGCATCTGCTCCTACTGGGCCACTCAGGTGCCCTCCCTGTAGAGCCTCTTTCTTTATTTGACCTGAATACGGAACCGTGTGGCTACTGGGCCTACATGGGTCAGATCTGCTGCCCTCTGGCAGTGGGCGGTGATGCTCTGAGGGCCCGGCAGCCACTCTTTTCCCTGGATCTGTACCGTCTCAGCTCTAGGGAGGACAGCAGCCTTTGTCACTCTCACAGCCATCACGGCGGCTGCACGGATGACCCAACCAGGGACGTTCCCCTCTCTCTGCACGGCTCTTCCTCCTTTACCCAGTCACAATGTAAAGTTAGGTTGGGCTTGCCCGTCTTATCTGGCCCCATCTGCCTCTCTCCCACTGGGTCATGAAGAATCACTTTATAACCTCCCAGTTGAGCTAGAGGCCTGAGCCTGAGCCTCTCAAAGTGACAGTGGTTCGTCCAACAGCCCTGAAACCTACCAGGCTGTCAACACATGGTCAGGGGCCCTGACTAGTCAAGGTTCCTTGGTGAGGGCCTGCGAGGATGCTGGGGGCTGGCGTGGGCGTTGGGGGAAAGGATGGAGCAGTCTTATCCATCAGTGGAAGTGAGGAAGAGGAATGGGTCTGTCCAATGTATAGGAAACATGGGGAAGTTGCCTGTGGAGAATCTGGAGCCAGAAGGAACTGGGGCCTCCCTCTGTTTTTACCCTCTTATCCCACCTCTTCTCCCTTCCTTCTCTCTCTCGCCAGGCAGGAAAGGGGGGTAGGGAAGGCTTCCTGGGGGAGGCGACATCTGAAGGAAAGTCCAACTGCATGTCTGCCTTCCCCATTCGAATGTCATCTTTTTCTGCCTCTTCTGTAGCTCAGTTGCACCAAAGCCATCCTGATCTCCACTTAAGTGCCGTGTGCCCAGGCTGGGTGACCCTGGGGTGTGCCCTGCCCTGCGTTTTCCTGACTGTGCGCCTTCGTCCACTCATCTGACATCTGTCGGGCATGTGTCGTGTGCCAGCCCTGGGGTCCCGCCCTGCATGGGATGGACAGCCACAGGCAGGCCCCGCGGAGCCGGCCACTGGCGGGAGAGGGATAGAGTGCGCTAGTAGAGCAGGTCACGTGACTGGTTATAGCACTGCAGAGCGTAAGGCGCTGCTACCCTGTGCCTCAAAGAAGGAGGGGCCGATGTCCGACACCCCGAACAAGGCCTGGCCTTGTTGTCTGTCTACTGTGGGTCGTGCACGACCACCTTTAAAAAAAAAATCCTAAAGACATAGAATAGGATAAAAAATAAAATATCGAGTGCATTCACGTAGGAAGAGTATTTTGGCCTCAGAAACTTTGGCTTCAGTTGTGCACGTGTGCGTGCACCTGTGCGTGTTGCATGTCACAATGTCAAATGCATTTCTCTCCGTGGGTCACAGTGGTTAAGGGCTACGGTGAGCCCACTCACTGGTCTACAGCAGGAGGAGGTCTGGTGTCCGGGTCTAGACATGCATCTTGGAGTCAGGCTACCTGGGTTCAAATCTCAGCGCGGCCATTTCCCAGTGGAGTGATGTTGGGCAAGGACTCCTCTCTCTGTGCCTCGGTTTCCTCCCTGCAAGTGGGGAGGATTCGTAGCTCCCCGCAGTGGGTGGGAGTGAACATTAAACGGAACAGAGTGGGCGGAGGCTTTAGCACAATGTCCAGGGCAGTCACTGTCATGGTTATTGTTGCCACCGTGGACAGGAGAGGCCTCAGGCCTGCCCCTGGGGTCCCTAGATGGGGCTGGCTGACAAGTGCCCTTCACTTCCTGCCTTGAAAGCTCTGCCCCAGGTGACCACGAGCCCCGAGCTGAGGGGCTGGATTGGGTGTCATCCCTTTCATAGCACTGACAGCAGTTCCCAAGGGTTCCTTGAGCCCTGTCCAAGACACCTCATTTCTGAGGAGAAGAATCTGCCTGGCAGGTTGCATTTGCAGTTTGCATCGGCTCACCAAACTTCCAGGTCTAGTGGGAGAGACTAACGAGGACAGGGCAGTTTGGTAAGTGGGGGAGGGGAAGCCCAGGGGGCTGTGAGAGCCTAGAGGAGGATGCAGGGAAGGCTTCCTGGAGGAGGTCCTGTCCAGCTGAGACCGGAAAGCAGAGAAGTTAGCCACAAGGGAATGGGAAAGGCTGTTCAAGGCAGAGGGTTAGATGTGCAAAGGCCTGAGGGGAGGGAGAACGGGGCATGTGAAGGGGGAGCTGCAGAGTTCGGAGGTCCCAGTGCAAGTGGTGGTAGCAATATGAGGTCAAAGCGGTGGGTAGAGGTCAGGTCAGAGGAAGAGTGATTTCTTGCAGGCCGGCCTGCAGTCAGAAGACTTAGCTTTCTCAGATGCCACACTCCCCGCCAGGATGATGTGCTGTGTTTGCTGGGCTGGGCCGCAAAGGCTGTTTAATCTTCCCCATGGACAAGAAGAGTCAGCTCTGTCCTCTTTTGGACCAAAGGGCTTTCTGTACTTGGTGGTGCTCTATAAGGGCTTAAAATAGAAGCCCAGAAGCCAGGTGTGTGGTGAGAGCTTAAAGCAGAGAGGGAAGAGGAAGGGGCCCAGCGTGCGGTAGGTTGTGAGCGCCCACCTGGGGGGTGTAGCCAAGTGGTCAGAGCTGCAGCACGCCCGCCCCATGCCAGGCCCTTTTGCTGTTTCATCCCCTCTAAACCATCAGGACGAGCCTTCCAGAAGTAGTCTCCCACTTCACAGATGAGGAAACTGAGCTCAGAAGGGTCATGAGACCTGCCTTGGGTCAGGCAGCTAGGAAGTGGCAGAACAGAATTTGATCCCAAGCCTGCCTGACCCCAGAGCCCCTTCCCCCATCACTATGGGGCGCTGCCCCCTGGGGCTTCTTGGGGCTGCTGCCCCTTGGCCTCATCCTGAGCTCCTGAGTCCCCCCTCCCCACAAGCTGTCCTTCCTGCAGGGGCACCTTCTTACCTTCTCTGTCCTGGGAAGGTGAATCGCCTCTGTCCCCAGCAGCCAGGATGATGCTGCCCATAGAAAAGGTCCATCCACCAGCCCCGCTCACCTCGCCCCAGGCCTGGAGACTCTAACTAAAAAGGTGGAATCCTGCCCTGGAGGAGAAGGGGTGAACTGGAGCTCTGCACCCCTTCCTCCTGCCTGACTAGGGCTCAGGCTCCTGATGTGTCTGCCTGGTAAAAGCTGGCCCGTGCTCGGCCATCCCCACCCCCCACTGGCAGGTGTCACCACGCACCCACATCCTTTCCCCTGAGCCCGGCTGCTACCCGGAGCTCCAGGCAGCCCCTACCAGTCGGTCAGCAAGGGCCTGGGGCCAGGGTGAGCGCCCTTTGTCACCCTGCACCCAGGCTTTCCTGCAGGCCAGGAGCATCCTGTCCCCCTGGTGTGCTGTCATTGTTAACAGAGTTGGTAATGACACAGGCTGGGGGCCTCCATCCCTGGGTCTGAGTCTTAGCTCTGCCCCTTATTATCCAGACGAACGACTTGACCTCTCTAAGCTTTGATTCCCTTTTTTGCAGAAAGGAGATAGTGATGTTACGTCTCAGGCCTGCAAAGCCTCTGACAGATAGTGAGTGCTCACAGGGGGCACCTGTTATGATTATGTATTCACTAGACAAACAAGCCCCTGCCCGCTGCTGGGCCTGGTGCTCCCAAGGGAGACAGACACAAAAGTATAATAATAACCACTAGCTTGTATCACTCAGCCAGGCCGTGCCAGACACTGTTCTCAGCAGGTACCTGCATTTAGCCCTCAGGACAAGCCCTGTGAGAGAGCTACTATTTTTAGTCCCATGTAACTATTGAGAGAACAGAGAGGGAAAGTAGCTTGCCTAAGGGCACACAGCTTGGGTAGTCCAACATGATTCTCACTAGAAGGAAGCAGTGTTGATGTGGGATGGATGACTGCCAGGTCAAGACAGGGGGTCAGGTGGGGGGCATTTCACATTTGCCCTGGAAGCCTTCATAGTATTGAGCAGAAACCTGTGAGCATTTAGATCTGTCTGGCAGATTTCTTTTTCAGATTTCTTTTCAGATTTCAAAACCACCACTTCTGAGGTGGTTTATCTCACATCCCACCTTTAGGCATGGTGGGGTAGGGCCACTCTCCCGGTGGCTTATGGGGACTCCAGCTGACATTCCCAAAGTCTGATGTGTAGATCTCCTTTCAACCCCCTTTCAAGGCAGGCCAGGGGACGACTGATGTCCTGAGAGTTTTCTGGAGAGCAAAGCAAGGGCCACGTCAGCCCCAGAGGAGCAAAGGATCCCCAGCAACATAGCCTGGGGACCCTTGGGACCTGAGAGCTGCCTGCAGATCCATGAGGCAGGGGAGCAGACTTGATAGGGAAGGGTACTGTGGACCGAACACAGACATGACCAGACGTGTGTGGACACCACATGAGATTTCAGCTCAGTCAAAGGAAGAACTTTCTAACTGTGGAAGCTATCTGGAAGTGGAATGAGGGCAGTGGGGGAGAAAGTACCCTTTGCCAGAGTGGCATGGGTGTTTAGCCCAATTGGGACTTGACGTGGACATTGTAGAGGCAACTAGAGCGTCAGATGGATCCGGGATGAATTGTCCATTAAGGTGCCTTTTGATCCCGGGGTCTTAATAAGAAGTGCTAGCCAGTGTTCATCTGCTGAACGCGTGGAGGGCCCTTCATAATCTCACTTTTCTAATCCCCCTGCCAGTTCTGCATGTTGGGAGGCTTTAGCCCCATTTTACAGATCAGGAAACTGAGGCACAGAAAGATGAAGCCACCTGCCCCCTTCTGGGTCTGTTCCCTCCCCTGTGACCTCCCAGCCTCAGCAATTTTCCACACTTAGCAGCAGGTACTTCTGAGCAGCAGCCATTCTTGGATATCAGTGCCAGCTCGCTCTCCTCCCTTCTCCTTCATTCTCCTTATTACCAGGACTCAGGGCAGCTCAGAGCTGGCCTCTTGTATCACCTCTGGGCAGAGGGGAGAGAGTTCTTTAATGAGTAAACCATCTGGAGATACGGGTGGGGGGGTGGTGTCCGGGGCAGTACTGGCAGTCGGCACAAGGCCCACAGCTATTAACAAGTGTGTTCTGTTTACATCCTCAACATTACCCATTGTTTACATCATAATTATATCCCTCAGGCGCGTGTTTTCTTTCCTTTTCCCCAAGGAGATGCCCACCCCTCTCATAAATTCCAAGAATGCTCAGACTCACCACGTCCCACCTCCCAGTTGGCAGATCAGGACTCTGAGGACAAGAGCCTTGCGAAGGGTCACCCAGAGATTACAGGTGGGGTCTTTGGCTGGAATCCCAGGAGAGATGGTGGAAAGAGCACTGGTTTTGGAGGTAGTCTCATGTTCAAACCTCAGTTCTCCTCTATGTAAGCTAAGTGACCCTGGGCAAGTCACTTCCCCTCTCTGAACCTTCATTTCCCATCTCTAGGATGGGGAGAATGACGGCGACCCCCCTCATGGGGTTGTGATGAGGAATAAATAGGCGACTCCATGAGAAGTCTGAGCCAACATGAGATGGGGACTCTTTAAATGGGCATGTCTCACCCTCTTTGCCAGAGGTGATGTTGGATTCCTTGAAGGCAAGGAATCCGTGCTCTTGAAATTGATGAAAAGGAGAGGAGCAATAGGACCAGATAGTCCTGCTGGGTCTCACCTCTCAAATCCCTGCAATAGATCCCTAAAGTACTTGCTGGCTGGCTAGGGAAGCAATTCCACATAATGGTTAAGTGTGTGCATGGCTTTGGATTCAGGTCTGAGTGAAATCCTGACCCAGCTGTTTGCCTGCACCATGACCTTGGGCCATGCCCTCCTCATCTGGGCCTAATGTCCTCATCTGGGGAATGGGTTCGTAAGGATGTAGAGAGGCCCCAGTGAGCCAACAACTCTCAGATCATCAGACCTTAGGACGTATGATGTGGAGATTCTTATCAGGACTCCTGAGTTTGCATTTCCAACATTCATCCTTTACTTCTTGGGTCAGGGGCAGAAGCCCATGCAGACTTCCTGCAGGCGTCCTCAGTCTATACTCACTGGCTTTTGGGAGCCCTCAGACATTTGGAGAAAGGCCAGTCTGACAGATGAGGGGGAGAGGAAAAAGAAAGCTGGATCTTTGGAGAAGGAAGGAGAGTGGGAGGGGCACCCTTGAGTCACTTCTCTGTGGGCCTCAAAGCCAAACATGGGAGGGAAGGAATCTACTTTAGTTGAGGACCTACTGTGTGCCAGACTCTGTTCCTTCCCTGTAGGGATAACTTCTACACTTTGCCCAAAGCACCCATCGCATCTTCTTCCTAGCCTTGGGAGCCAGGCTGGTATGGTTCGAATGCTAACTCCGCCACTTCCTGGCTGTGTGGCCTTGGGCAGCTCTCCCAGCCTATCTGAGCCTCCCTTCCTCACCAGCAGTGGGTCTGGTAGCAGTCACCTCCTTCGGCACTGTCAGGAGGATCCCAGGAAGTCTGGTGGGTGGAGGGCCAGCCCCAGGCTCCGGATGGCCCCCTGGGAGGTCTGCCTCTCTGATCATGCCCCACCTCCAATCCCCTTTTAAACCTTGGGGACATTAGGCTCTGGGGTTCCATCCCCCTGCTATAATCTGCCACTGCGTTCCTTTTCTTAGATGTTGCTTGCTGTTCATCCCAAGTTCTGCCAACCTGTGGCCTTTGAGTTGCTCGAAACAGGCTGATGGATGACATCCACCACCACACCTGCCCCTCTCTGAGACCAAGCCAGGGCCTCGCTCCACCTCTGTCCCAGAAGGTGGCTTATGCCTCTTGTACATAGCCTACTTTTTTCTCGTAGGTCAGGGGGTAAGCGAGAGACCTTGGGAGGAATGAGGCATGAAACAGGAAGGATGCAACCTTCAGTGTCAGACGGGACCAGATTCAAAAACAGGCACTGGCCTCACAGGCTGGGTGGTCTCTGGCCAGGACGTCCGCCTCTCTGGGCCTCAGTTTCTTCACTTGGAAGCCACCTGGCAGGGTGCGGCCATGAGTGAATGGGCCGTGTGGTGAGCCCCCGGCACACACGGGGAGTGCCACAGAGGTGGGCTCCCACCCCTCGGGGCCAGCAAACACCACCCAGCCATGGGGTTTGTGAAGAGCATTTCCTCAGCCCCAGAGGTGAGAACAGTTGGTGTTCTAGGAGAGTTTCCAGCTGCTTTTGAGCCTGAAAAGCAGGGCCAGTGGGCCTATTGTTTCAAAATTGGGACAGGGGCCCTGAAGGTGCCCACGTAGGGCTGAGGAGAGTGAACAGCCAGGCTTCTGGGCACCACCCAGGCTGGGGGAGTGGCTGCTATCAGGGCAAAGAGAAGGAGAAGGCTGGCCCATCAGCTGGCTTAGCAGGCAGCTGCCAGCAGCTACCTGGAGGAGAGGCAGGTGCCAAGGGACAGGACTGTACCAGCGGTTAGAAGCTGCGTTTGAAACCTGGACTGGTTTTCCCGCTCCAGCTGTGCCGGATCATTTTGACAGGCAGGGAAGAAAGGAACGGGCAGTTTCTATGGGAAGACCCAGGACTGAATCTCATTTTTCAGAGAGACGGATCCTCAGAGGCTCTTTCCCTTCTCTGAACCCTTCAGTGGCCCCCAGAGCCTTCTTGAGGACCTTAACCTCCTCTGCTAGGCCTTTAAGACCCTTTGTGTTGCAGCTCCTGACTCCCTCTCCACCCTCCCCTTTCCCTCCTACGCTCTCTTCCCTGCAGTTCCCCAAGCGCACTTCGCGTGTTCTCGCCTCCAGGCCTTTGCCTGTGCTGTTCCCTCTGCCTGAAACACGGTTCCCCACCCCTTATCATGCCCCACCCCCAGGCATTTCTTCCTCAGACTGCAGAGTGGCCCCTCTGAGAAGCATCCCCATGGCCCCAGCCCTCCGTGCTGACCACCCTGTGCAGTCATGGTGTCTTGTGTCCATGCCCCCTGCTGGTCTCGCAGCTCTGGGGTCAGGGACTGTGTGTGACTCGTCAGTGCGTGCGTCCCTGCAGCCAGTGCGGCCCTGGCATGGAGCAGATGCTCCTTAAATGTCAGATGAAGGAGGAAGTGAGGTACTTGAAAAAGAATGAGGGCACGTTCCCCCCCACCCTCTGCAGCAGTGGGGTCCTAACCCTGGGAGCCGGCGCTTCTGAAGTTGGAGCTTCCTGGGTCCCTTTATCAAGAAGAGACCTCGACCGAGGGGCCCAGCAGAGGGTCGGAGCCGGCTTGGGAATCCCGACTCTGCTGAACACGCTTGGAAGGGGCGTTGGGATGACCTCACTCCCTGGGAACTCAGTGCATCTGAGCCCACTTGAGCCAAGAGGGCTGCCACTTAGACCTGGAAGGAGAGGGCTTTTCTCCCAACGAGCGGTGTCGCGTGACCTCCGGCCTCCCCCCGGGCCTCCTTGCAGCTGCTGACAGGAGTGTTGTGCCTTTCCGGCTGCCCTGTGCTGACCGGGTTCTGTTTGCAGAGAATAGGAGCGGGGAGGAGCCTGGTGGCGGTTTCCAAGTGTGGGCTGGCCCCTTTCCACCCTGGGTGCTGGCCGACCAGGCCTCTGAAACAGAGAACAAAGTCCTGTTAGGCTGGAGTCCGTCTGCTGGGTGCATGTCACTGCCCTTTTTGGCAGAGGTGAAGGAGGCTTGGTTATTTTTTTCTAATCCACTTTCAAACCCACCAATAGAAAAGTTACTTTCTGTTGCCAAAGGAGACTGATATCCCCGCCCTGCTTTGGGTGACGGGAAGCCTTGCCAAAAGCCAGCCTTGCCTTTTCCTCTCTAAAGCCCGCGTGCGCGCGCGCACACACGTGCGCCCTGTTGCTTCCTACCTCTGTCACTTGAAACAGAGACTTGGTACTGAAGGTCCACAGTCTGAGGTTGGATGTTGTGCGGGTTCAGAAAGCCCCTGAAGTGGTACATCAGATTGTGTGAGTGGAGTGTGGGTGTGTTTCGGTGGGAGAGGGGCCGGTACAGCTGTCATGGTGCTTAGCAAGGCACACGACCCCCGCCCCCAAAGGCCACAGGCGGCCGCCTTGGAGAGGGGACAGGGATGGGAGGAAGGGCCCGAGCCTGGCCCTCTCCTGCCACTGCCCAGCTTTGCTGCCTTGGTTTCCTCCTCTGGAAAATGAAGGTGGTCAAACCTACCCTGCAGGGTTGTAAGAATGTAAACTCAATCCACAAAGGCCTGTTCCGGCACATAACGAAGGCTCAGTAAAAGGCTAGTTAAATCCTCTCGTGAGAGGGAGGGGCTAGAATAGACTGTCCTCGCAGTTGGCAATTCCCTTTCCCGGTGGAGCGGAATCTGATGAAAATTTCAGCCAGGATGCCATCTGCTGAACGCCAGCAAGCTGGAGGCCGTCATCTCGGCAGCCAGAGAAGCTGGAGCTGTTGCTTCCTGCCATCCTCCTGGCAGTAAATGCCATTTCCTTGGGCTCTTTTTAGATCAAAGGAAAGGCTGGGTTGGGGCGATGAGCGGGCATCATTCAGGGGTGGCACAGTGCACATTTGGGACGCTGCTGGGATGGCTTAAAAATAGGTCTCTGTCCTTGGATACCCAGGGAAAGTGGCCCTGGGGTTTTCAAGAGGCCTTTCCTGGCCAAGGTTACCAACCCTCTATGGGAGAAACATTGCAGGATATAATCCCCTGACCCTACAAGTAGCCATCTTCGACCCAGGAGTAAACCTTTTCTCGGCAAAGAAACTAAATAAGGTAACTAAAGGGGGTGGGGTGGGGGACCCAGTGTTAAGTGAACACCTACTACGTGCCACACACCGAGTCTGACCAGCTGGCCTCATTCGCCCTCAGAGCAATCGTGCCGGGTGGAGATGACTCTTACCAGTTTTCTAGGTCTGGTTAGGGGGCGGAGCAGAGAAGTTAAGCACGTACCTCAAGATCATACAGCTACGAAACAACAAAACCAGAATTTAAACCCCCATCTGCCTGACTCCAAGCCTGTGCTCTTTTTAACCGCCTCTCACATTGAGATTTAGAAAATAAAAGTGTGGGAGAGATGGAGTGAGGGGCTTACCCAGGGATTGGACCTGATGTTCCCTGCAGGGGAGGGAATGAACGTTTAGTGCACATCCATCGTATGCTGGGACTCCTGCTGGGAGCTTTCTGTGCTCTCATCGCCCCTCCCAGCAGCCTGAGATGAGGCTCTGCATTCACACACTATTCACAGATGGTGACTTGTCCAAAGGCCCCTCAGACAAATTAGCAGCAAAGCATGGGTTCGAACCCAGAGCCCGTGAGGGCCGTTCTAAAGCACTGATGTGAGTAGATCACAGAGCAGCAGCCCGCGGAGCAGTTCTGATGTCCCCCTGCTTTCCCGAAGGACTAGCCCAAGGCTGGCAGGGGCAACATTTGTTTAGCCAGAACAGAGCTCCCTCCTCCCTGAATACCGACAGCCACTCATCACCCACCCCCCAAAATCTGTACTCGTATGTTTTCTAGTGGGGCATTGCTTCCTTGCCTAAACGCTGGAAGGACCCTTCCCTCTGGTCTTGGAGGGGCTGCAGCAGCCTTTGGTTAACCATGAGAGTGGGCCAGGACTGTCCCCTCCTTCCTACACACAGGAAGAGACTACAGAGTCTCCCCTCGGTTCCCACTGCGTAGAAACTCCTTCCCCCTGCCTTGTTCTTAGAGTCTCTAGACCCAGTTCCTGGCCAGAGAGAGGGAGGCACACCCGCACGAGGCCAGTGGAGACTCTGCCTCGCGTGGGAGGAAAGGGTCTGGTCCCTGGTGTGGGCTGGGGGCCCCTCCCTGGCAGAAGGTGACACCTCACCAGTGACAGGGTGTCCATTTAAATCTGGTCCCGGCACCAGCAGCCAGGAACCTCTGTGCCCATGGACTCAGCCATTTGCGGGAACAGCTGAAGTCATCTCCAGGAGGGGAACGGCAGGGGACATTTTGGCTCTCAGTGGAATATTCTGCAGTGGTGAAACAGAACAGTGAACGCTTGGGAGCCATGTGGGAAAAGATGCTTTTTATATAATGTTGAGTTAGGAAAGAAAAGGCAGGAGTCAAAATTAAATGTGTGCTCTGGTGGCAAGGAAGTTAGAAAAGGTACTCAGTACTACTTAGTGCTTAGTCCTTCTGTGCTCCTTATGGAGGCAAGTCAGGACAGGAGGAAAGAGCGCTGGTTTGGGGTCAGACAGAGCTGGGTTCATATCTCCTTGTAGCCGCAGGAAGTTTTTTTTCCTGGAAAATAAAGACAGTCATCCTGTGGGTGAGGATTTGCATTGAGAATTAACTGCAACCTTGTATCAAAAACACACGGCCCAAGACATGGCGCCTAGTGAGGGCACAGCCAGTGGTTCTTCCGTGGCTAAGGGCCAGGCAGGATAAAGGCCAACATGAAAAATGCAATGTGGGTTAAGGTATGAATGTGGGGGGAAGAGGGGAAATTTTCTCCTTCTTCCCAAACTTTCTCTAATATGGCTGTAGTGTTTATTGCTGTAATTTAAATGACAAAGTTCAGGTTTTCCATTGACGTCCCTGAACTAGGATGTTCTCCGAGGCCCGTGGGGTCCGTGGCCGTAGTTTTCTGTTTCATGTAGAGCCTGTTTTCCCTGAGCTGAGCTAAAAGCAGACGCTGGCGTACAATTTGCAGATTGCTTTTTGTTCTTTCATTTTGAGCATTTTCAATTTGTGTAAATAACACATCCTCTTAGAGACTTTTTCACTCTGGTTTTCTTTATCTCACATCAGGACTCTGGCCTCAGAGGAGGGAAAAGTAGTGTTTATCCCTCATTCCCTGAAGGAAGTTGGATCACATAATCAAAATTAAACAAATATGTAAACTTCGCTGTTACTTGGCTGCCTTTTATCCTAACATATAGCTGGTTTAGCAGGAAACATCCCCTTGTAGTAACAAAGCAGTATCTCGCCACCCCCCAGCATCCATTGAAATCGCCAGGCCACTCTGAAGGAGCAGCTGCTTAGGGTTCCCAAGCCAGTTTTGTAAAGGAAGCCTCTGATTGAGAGGTAAGGTTGGAAAAACAACAGTGATGGGAGCTGAGATAAAAATCATCAGATAACGGTGGTTTGTGGTCTTTGGTGCTTTTGATCTCTAGTCCTATTTAATGTTTCCTGGAGAGGTTGCCAGCGGCGGGGACCTTGGAGAGAATCCGGTCTGTTAGACACAGGAGGAGACTGCCGCCCAGGGTTGGGTGGCTGGTACAAGGCCACAGCGTGCGTGGAGAACGCAGCCTCTGCTGTCCTGGGCGGCCTCTTCGGATGGTTTACACCCGGGCAGTATTTCCCCCACGCGTCTGATTTTTGTCCTGCCGGAATTGCTGTCCAGTGGTCCCTTACTCTTGTCTTTGTGGTTCCGGAGATGGCCCACAGCCTGGCTCTGTGTCCGCCCTCCTCTCTGCCTCAGGGGCCCTCCCTAACAGGCAGTGCTGGCCCGCTCCACTGGAGGCCCCTAGTGGCTCCCTCTCCCCGTGGTGTGCGCTCTGAGCCTCCCAGGCTGGCGTTCAGGGCCTTCCTGGCTGGTTCCTATGATGCGATGGCACCCTCACCCCTCACCCCTGCAAAGCAGTGGCTGCCCAACCTCAGATACCCTCTGTCACACCTACCGTAGTACTTACCCTCCCCTCCAAGTCCAGCTTCCCCCACCTCTGCCCCTAGTGTTCCCTCTGCCTGGAATGTAGGCTCCCTTAAGACCTGGCTCTGTGGACATAACTCCCTGCCCTCCGGCCCCTGGCTGAGTCTGGGGTCTCTTCTGGGCCTAATAGCCCCCCAGTGCCAATGCCTAATGGGGTCTCTATTGTTATCGGTCCCTAATGTTCATGTCTATTCATCTGTGTGTCTTCTCTTCCACGGAGAGACTCAGCTCTCCACAAGGGCAGGATTGTATCATCACCTGTGCTCCCTCAGTGCTTCACACCAGCAGATGCATCTGCAGAAAAGATGGATGGATGGGTGCATGCATGGATGGATGGTTGGATGGATGGGTAGGTAGTTAGAAGGATGTATGGATAGATGGATGGATGGGTGGGTGGATGGATGGATGGATGGATGGATGGATGGATGGATGGATGGATGGTTGGATGGATGGATAGGTAGATAGAAGGATGTATGGATAGATGGGTGGATGGGTGGGTGGATGGATGGATGGATGGATGGACGGGTGGGTGGATAGATGGATGGATGGATGGATGGGTGGATGGATGGATGGGTAGATGGATGGATGGATGGATGGATGGATGGAAGGGTGGATGGATGGATGAATAATGGACTGAGCATTTTGCCTGCAGCCCTCCTCCACCAGTTCAATGCCTAGCAGGCCTGCCTAGGGGTACAAGGAATCAACAGGTGGCCTCTGCATCCCTCTCCTATGTCAGGGGTCTACAGCCCAGCCCTTCTATCCATCCTGTGTTGATTCCTAAACAGCAGAGAGAATAAGGTAAAATGGCTAAAAAGGCAGGACGGAGGTCACACAAACATGGCTTTAGTTGAAGCTCTGCCTTTAGTGAAGCCAGCTGTGTGACTTCAGGCAAATAAATCAACCTCTCTGAAACACCATGTCTTCATCTGCATGAAGGGGATAATGGCAGTCCTTCCCTCATATGGTTATTATAAGGATTAAATGAGGAAATGCATAGTAAGTAACCAGGGATGGAGGAGGAAAGGTGGGAAGGATGATGCCCCCACCTCCAGATGGGGCCACCTGGGTTTGTGGCCAGTGTCCAGATCCTTTGAAAGGAGACTATCCCAAGATTCTCCAGGTCCTTTGGGGCAAAATTCCCCTAGAAATGAATTATGAAAGGTGTATGTTCTAGAAAAGCCAGCCTTGCTTATAAAGAATGCCCTCCTCTTCTGTGGGTAAAGGGGAAGGGAAATCAGAATCCTGGCTTGGGTGTCCTTTGGAACCTCAGTATTATAATCATGTTATTAGTTGCTTATTAACCACATGCTCTGTGCCAGGCAGTATTCTAGGAACCCCATCCACATGTTCATTTAGCAGCTGTGTGAGTTAAGCAATGTCCCCATTTTACAGGCAGGGAAACAGGCTAGAGAAGTGATAGGATCTCCTGCATATCCATAGCCAGGAGGTGCCAGAGAGCTGAGATTCCAGGATGCACTGGGGATCCCAAGAGTGCGCCCAAATTGCCTTGCTTTTTAATAAAAATTACACAGAGAAAAGCAACCAAAGACTCCCGACTACTCCCCAAGAATCCAAGGCCGCTGTTCCCTTTAGAGGGACTTTGCAGCCCACAAGCGGCTTTTGGAGGAAGCCTCTAGATGTGGAGGGATTTGATGGGGATGGAGAAGTCAGTTGACCCCAGCCTGGCTCTTGTGACCAGCTCATTGGTGTTGGCCTGTCTGGGAGTGAAACAGCTCTGAACAGTTTCAGAGGGGCCTAACAGTTTGCGAGGGCGCCTAACCCTCCTGCCTGTCTCTTCCCGCAGACTCGAGCCCGCCCGCGCGCCTCCTGGCCACCCGGCCTTGCTGCGGCCCTGGCCCGGAGCGGCGCCCGGTCCTGGGCGAAGCGCCACGTTTCCATGCACAGGCCAAGGGCAAGAACGTGCGGCTGGACGGCCACTCGCGCCGGGCCACGCGGCGCAACAGCTTCTGCAACGGGGTCACGTTCACGCAGCGGCCCATCCGGCTATACGAGCAGGTGCGGCTGCGCCTGGTGGCCGTGCGCCCAGGCTGGAGCGGGGCGCTGCGCTTCGGCTTCACGGCGCACGACCCGTCGCTCATGAGCGCCCAGGACATCCCCAAGTATGCCTGTCCTGACCTGGTCACGCGGCCCGGTTACTGGGCCAAGGCGCTGCCCGAGAACCTGGCGCTGCGCGACACTGTGCTGGCCTACTGGGCGGACCGCCACGGCCGTGTCTTCTACAGCGTCAACGACGGCGAGCCCGTGCTCTTCCACTGCGGTGTGGCCGTGAGCGGCCCTCTCTGGGCGCTCATCGACGTCTACGGCATCACCGACGAGGTGCAGCTCCTCGGTAGGTCGCGGCTCCCGCTGGCAGGGGGATAGGGCGGCGCCGCCTGGACCAGGCAGCGGGTCCCCGCACGCATGAATGTGTATTTCTGTTAACATTCACGAATACCGAGGGCTCACTTTGCCAGGCGTCTTCTAAGCAGTTGACACATTTCAACTCATTTCTTTCTGGCGAAAACCTACTACCCCCATTTTACTGATGAGAGAACTGAGGCACGCAGTGGTTAAGTGACTTGCATTGCAAAGCCAGGGTTGGAACCCACACGGGTGTGGTCCAGAGTCCACCTACCACCCCCGTTTTACTGATGAGAGAACTGAGGCACGCAGTGGTTAAGTGACTTGCATTGCAAAGCCAGGATTGGAACCCACACGGGTGTGGTCCAGAGTCCATGGTCAGGCCCAGGTTCGTTCACCTGCTCCTTCGTTCAGTTCCGTGCTCATTCACTCATTCTTTCATTCATTCCAGTGCTCATTCCTTCACTCCCTTGTTCACTTGCTCGCACACTCATTCATGCAAGTATTTGTTCTTTTGCTCGCTCATTCATTCACTCATTCATGTATTCACTCACTCACACGTGTTTATTCATTTGCTCATTCATTCACTCACAATCCATCTACTGGTACAGCAGTCAAACATATGGCCTAGTCTTCTAGTATTTACAGTGCCCAGGCAGTTGGCAATATGTATCGAATCAAGGCCCACGGTTAAGGGGCTCAAGGTTCACTGGGGAAGCAGGCAGGCAAGTGTGGCTCTGGCTGTAACAGAGGAGGTGGTGAGAACTCATGGGGCTACAAGTCTGCTGCTCTTAAGACCTTATGTCTCTCTCTCTCTCTCTTTAAACTTTTTTAAAAATTAGGTAAAAGTCACATGACAGGGTCTCCCTGGTGACGCAGTGGTTGAGAGTCCGCCTGCTGATGCAGGGGACGCAGGTTCGTGCCCCGGTCCGGGAGGATCCCACGTGCCGCGGAGCGGCTGGGCCCGTGAGCCATGGCCGCTGAGCCTGCGCATCCGGAGCCTGTGCTCTGCAACAGGAGAGGCCACAGCACTGAGAGGCCCGCGTACCGCTTAAAAAAAAAAAAAAAAGTCACATGACAAAAAAGTACCATTTTAAAGTGTACAGTTCGGTGGCATTCAGTTGGCAACCATCACCTGTATTTAGTTCCAAGACGTTTTCATCAGCAGATGAAACGTTTTCATCACTCCATACCCATTGGGCTGCCACTCCCCATCCTCCCCTCCCCCCAGCGCCTGGCAACCATGGACCTGCTTTCTGTTTGCGACCTTAGCTCTTGAAGTCACAGGTGGCACCTGAGCCAACCTAGCCTCCATTTCTGGGGGAGCAAAAGGAGAGCAAGTTTCTCAGGGGACACAGCCCTATATGTCATTTACCTGCAGTGAAGGCACAGATCTAAAGTTTGAGTTTTGACAGATTTATACACCTGTCCATAAGCCAAGAAAGTTCCTGCCTGCCCCTTCTGGGCAGCCCCCCTCTCTCCCGGGGCAGCCGCTCTTCCGATTTTTCACTATAGATTATTGTGCCTCTTCCTGAACGTTACATGAATGGAATCATACGGTATATGCTTTTGTCTCTGGCTTCTTAATCTCAGCACAAGGTCTTTGAGATTCATCCCTGTTGATGGTGTATCAGAAGTTTGTTCCTTTTTTATTGTCCAGTAGTATTCCGTGATATGGATGTACCACAGTTTGTATATCTGAACGTTTTGGGCTGTTTCTGGCCTTTCAGCCCTGCATCTTGAGGGAAAACTCTGGCCCCGGGCTCCTTGCCTACCACCACCCACACCACCATTGGGCAGGGAGGGGAGATGTATACGTTCAGGCTCCCCAACTCTCCAGGAGAAGGAAGGCAGCAGAATTTCTGAGCAGTTAGGAGCAGAGGGTTGGGAGTCACACGGATCTCTACTCCACACCTGGCTCTCCACTTGCCAGCTATGTGGGCTTAGCCAGGTGACCGAACGCTCTCTGTGCCTCAGTTTCTTCATCTGTAAATTGAGTTCGCGATAGCACCCACCTCGTGGGATTGCGGGGCAGGGGAACATGAGATGGTGTATGAAAGGGATGCAGCACAGCACCTGGCACATAGAAGGCGCTCAAGAAATAACAGCTAAGAAGTAAGAATCTCTGCCCGTTTGCATGGGAGCTGAAGCACATGTCTGAAATCCAGGCTTAGGCAGACCAGATTATGAAGAGCTACCCATCCTCCAAGCTGGGGCCTTACTTGGGCATTTTAACTGTGTTGCCCCACACTCTTGCCCATGGAAGATTTTGGTATTTCACCTCCAGGAAATGTAGGTTTCTAAAACCTCCTCTAGATCTCCTGTCACTCTTTTTTGGAGCTATTTATTCCTATAGAGCGGGAAAACAATCAGGCCTCATTCACCTGCCCCTCAGATAGCCCATGTCTCAGGGTAACAGCCGAGAAATCACAGCCACTCCAAAATCAGTGCAAGTAGATTAGGATTTAAAAAAAATACAAACCGGAAGCAGCCTCTGATGACTTCATGAGACTGAACAAGCCTGTGAGGAGTCACGGACTCTTTCTCCTGTTCATTTGTTCATTTAACAAGCCTTTATGGAGCCCCTCCAGCATCCCACGCCCCTTGGAGGGAAGGAGAGGGCCCACTGGAACATCAGTGGCAGGTGGCAGGCACGAGCCTCAGTTTCCTTATCTGCCAGTAGTGCCTGCGGTGAGCTGGTTGACAGGGAGCAGCTAGCACAGGTGCCACGGGGCCATGTTCACAATTACATGCAGATGGGGAAATGAGATTAGAAGGAATGCTATCTCTCCGTGATGGGATCATAGGTGAATTCCACTTCTTTCTTTATTACCTCTCTGAGTTATCTTTTTTAATATATATGTAAAAAACCTTTTATAATCAGAAAGGGCAATAAAGTTATTTTTCTTTCTAAAGGTTATATGAGATAATGGAGAGGTTACTGACATGTGATCAAGACTCAATAAATGTTTCCTTCCCAGGGAAAGAGGAAATTGACATTGATTGCATCGGGGTAAAGGGGATATGGGTGTTTTTCTTCTTTTTTTTCCCCCAAGTTATCAACAATGATTTATAATCAGAAAAAAAAAAGTTATAATAAAAATAAGAAGAAAGCGAAACAGTCATGATTTTGTACGGTTTGAGCCTGGGTAATAGATACTCTGCTGTTGCCGGCACAACATGAGAACCAAAGAAATCCCACCATAAAGGGGGTCCCTCCCTCCCAGTTGCTGGAAGAACTGGGCTTCTGAGGGTGGTGTCCACAGTACCAAGTGGATAAATAAAAAGCAACTGATGTTAGTGTCATGCAAATTCCTCTGGCTTCCTTTTCCTCAGTAGGAACAAGGGGGTAACATAGTTCCCTCAGAGGGTCTCAGCTGTGAAACTTCAGAATAGGGACCCCTCATCCCTCCCTCACCTCTCTCAGACCACACTGGATAGACCCTCAACACCAAGCTAAAGCAGCGTCTGGGGAAGGTTGTCACGTTTAGGATGCCCGGTGACATTTGAATTTCAGAAAAATGATGAATAATCTCTTTAGTACAAGTATACCCCATGCAATAGTTGTGACATCGTTATAAAAGAATTTGTTTTCTTTTTTTAATTTTGATTTTTTATTGGAGTATAGTTGATTTACAATGTTGTGTTAGTTTCAGGCATAAGGCAAAGTGATTCATTTATACATATATCCATTCTTTTTCAGATTCTTTTCCCATATAGGTTATTACAGAATCTTGGGTAGAGAAGAATTTGTTGTTTATCTGAAATTCAAATGTAACATGGCATCCTATATTTTATCTGGCAACCCTCATCTGGGAGGTGTCCTCCCCGTCTGGTGGGACAGGGGTGCACTGTATTTGCCCTGGAACTTGAGCCAAAATTAAGTCTCAGAAGCAAAAAGAGCTTGGTAGGCCTTGCCTATTTCTCTTACCTGATGAAATTGTGCTTTCAGCCCAGCATTCCTCCTGCAGGGGGTCCAGCTGCAGCAGAGAGCGCTGCTTCTCTGTGGCCAGACCCTCAGGTGCCCCCTCTTGTGACATTCAGTCTTTCCTCAAGATAGGACGGCTTAGCCCCTTTTAGATAAAGAATCCAGGGCTTGGAGAGGGGAAGTGACTTGCTTGTGAGTGGCAGAGCCAGGATTAGAACCTTTAGTTCAGTGGTTCTCAGCCTTGGCTGCACATTGAGGTCACCTGGCAGGCTCTGAAGACCCCACTTCCCAGGTTGCACCCAGACCGATTAGATCAGAACCTCAGGGAGGTGGTGGTGGGGGGTTGTGGCTCCCAGGCATTCAGATTTCTTAAAGGCTCCTCGGGTGACCCCAGGGTGCAGCCCGGATTGTGATCACAATGATCCTCTTTGCATGGGTGCCTGTCCCTCCTCCCTGCCTGGTACCAGGCTGAGCTCTTCAGACCTCTCAGTTCAGGGCATGGTATCATCACACAAGCCCCTTCTCTTGTTTTGACTCTTCTGCTTCATCTCCGATCCCCGCTCCCATTCGCGCCTTCCCCTGCCCAGATAAGCGTCACTCTGATGTTTGGCAGCCCTTGGGCGTGTGTATCTTTTAAAAATATGTAGAGGGCTTCCCTGGTGGCGCAGTGGTTGACAGTCCGCCTGCCGATGCAGGGGACGCGGGTTCGTGCCCCCGTCCGGGAGGATCCCACATGCCACGGAGCGGCTGGGCCCGTGAGCCATGGCCGCTGAGCCTGCGCGTCCGGAGCCTGTGCTCCGCAACGGGAGAGGCCACAACAGTGAGAGGCCCGCGTACCACAAAAAAAAAAAAAAAAAAAAAAAAAATGTAGAGCTGTTTTGTATGCATAGGTAGATGGTATTGTGCTAAGGATTTTATTCTATTTTTCTTTTTTCATTTGCCCCATTTTAAGATTTATCCGTATCTGTTTCTCTGCTTCCTTGTTCTCTAATGGCTTCCCGCTTTGATGGACACCTGGGTTGCCCCCATGCAAACTGCATTGCTTGATACATTCTCCCACAGGGCTGCCCTGTGGCTGCTAGTTTACTGTTCTCAGGGGCATCGACCAGGATGAGCTTACTGGGGCCTGGAGTGGTCCATCCTGAGAGCCTTGATTTCTCTGGATGCTCCAAGTTACTTTCTGCTGATTTTAGTAGTTCTTGGACCCAAGAGAAGAAGGTTCAGCCGGGTCATGCACACCTCTCCTGGCTCCTTTTTCTCCAAGGAAGCCCTTTTCCAGAGCTCTGGAATGCAGGCCCCATGCTGTCCTGAGGCAGCCCTGTCCCTCTTCCAGGCAGCTCACTAGTGGTCAGTGTCATGGCCTCATTATCCTTCCTCTGTCGAGCAGTAGAAGGCTGGTCAGACTGAACATGGAATGCCAGCCCAAGGCCATGGCATTGCAGGCTATGCTGTCAGAAACCTTTGGTTGCAAGTGACAGAAACCAGTTCAATCTCACTTAAGCAAAAAAAAAAAAAAAAAAAAAAGGGTGGGGGGTGCATGGGGAATTAATGTCTTCTGTGACTGAAAATTCCAGGGAACAGCTCCCTGTTAGACTGGTTTGATGCAGAGGCCCAAGAAATAGCACCCAGAATATTGGCCTGCCTTTATTTCTTGCTCAGCTGTAGTCTTTGTTGGTGTCATCCTCCACCAGGCTGTCCCTCTGGGTTGGGGGCAAGGCCACCAGCAGCTCCAGTCCCATGTCCCACAAACTAGCAGGAGAGCTGCTTTCCCACAAGGTCTAGCTAAAATCTCAAGATCTAACCTCGTTGATCTCCATGGCTAGAGGGATGGGATAGAGTGACTGGCCAAGTTAAGACTCCCTCCTCAAGGCAATGAGTGGAAATGGGGCAGGGGGAGTTCCCTCAAAAGAATAGTTGGGTGCTGAGATCAGAAGAAGCAGGGATTGGGTGCCTGATAGCCAGCAACAGTGGCTCTCCAAAGGCCTCGTAAGGGAGTCATTAACCCCCCCTGAAAGCCTGGAGCCCTTTCGTTAATTTATTGGACCTACTCTGTGCCAGACACCACGCTGAGGGCTGTACCTGGGTGATGTCTTCTGGTCCTCACAAGAACCCTGTCATCCCCATCGGCAGACCCAGCATGGATGGATAACTTGGCCAGGGTCACCTAACAGCTGGTGGTTCTAGAGTCAGTGTCTGTTCACCAGTGTTATGAACAAACTGCTTGATAAAGACTTGAAGTTGTAGATCGAAATCAGAGCCTGCAGGTCTGAGTGCATCTCTCCGTGCTGCAGATAAGGAAACAGAGGCCCAGAGAGGGGCAGGGATTTGCCTGAGGTCACCCAGCTGATCAGTGGCTGTGGTGGGCAAGGGGCTTTGGTCCAGGACCCGAGAGGTGCCTTGGCCTGGGACCTGTGAGCACCCACATCAGGCGGGGAGGAGCGGCTTCAGCTGGCTTCATCCGGAGCCCCACTGGGGAGCAGCAGAGGGTAATCGGCTTTTGCAGTTAATGTTTTCTTTACAAACAGCCCAGATCAGCACCCAGCTCCCAGGCCCACAGTAAGGCATTTACCTGGTAGGGTACCCCGAAGGCTTATCCTTTCCCAGTCAGGAGTGAGAGCTCCAGTCTGTGGCCACGTCCTACTAGGGGCCCCTAAAGGCCCACTCTGTGCCGGGCATGACACCAGGCCCGTGGTTATTCCTTCCACAGCGCTGCCATTCGTCCTCCCCATGGGCCTGTGAGGCAGGTGTGAAACTCCCCAAATTGCAGAAGGAAGCTGAGGTCACAAACCGCACTGGCCAGGGACCAGCTGAGGTCTGTCTGCCCTGGTCCAATCTTCTCTGATTGGCAGCAGGGAGGCATCTGGAAAAGCCCGGCCTCAGCGCCCAACATCCTCACCTTCTCTTCTCGATCCCAACACCCCTGCCTTTCTGCCTGCCCTCTTGTGGCCATGGTAGAAGGAGCTCTGCTCCTGTCCCCTCTGCCTGTTCAGGGGCATTCTCCTGTCATTTGTCCCTTTCTCTAGCCTGTCTTTCCCTCTCCACAGAATCATCCCCATGAGCACACACAAGGGTTCTGGTAGCTCCCATCTTTAAAAGAAACTGCCCTTGACAATCTCTTCCACAGGCTACTACCATTTCTCTGCTCTCCTTCAGAGAGAAACTCTCTCAAAGGTGTTGTCTATACCACCCCCTCCCATTTCCCTCTTCAGCTCAACCCAGTGAAATTTTTTTAAAATATTTTTTAAAAAATTTATTTATTTTATTTATTTATTTTTGGCTGTGTTGGGTCTTCGTTGCTGCGCACCAGCTTTCTCTAGTTGCGGCGAGCGGGGGCTACTCTTTGTTGCGGTGCGCGGGCTTCTCATTGGGTGGCTTCTCTTGTGGCAGAGCACGGGCTCTAGGAACGCAGGCTTCAGTAGTTGTGGCACGTGGGCTCAGTAGTTGTGGCTCACGGGCTCTAGAGCACAGGCTCAGTAGTTGTGGCACATGGGCTTAGTTGCTCCGGGGCATGTGGGATCTTCCCAGACCAGGGCTCGAATCCGTGTTCCCTGCATTGGCAGGTGGATTCTTAACCACTGCGCCACCAGGGAAGCCCTCCTTCTTACTTTTAAATCATATACTACAACATGCACGTAGAAAAGTGCCTAAACAACTGTAGAATTTAACAAACAAACGAGGCAAGGCCATTTCTCTCATCTACCCTCTTTCTCCAGATGATATGAGCCTGTCGCTGGGCCTTGAGTCCCATCTCTAAGCTGTTGGCTCCCGAATCCATATTCCCAGCCCTGACACCTCCCCTGAACTCCAGAGTTCCCTCCGCCTACTCACATCTCCTTCTGGCGTCCGAGAGGCTTCCCACATGGAACACGTTCACACAGCCATCCCTGTTGTCTGTGGATGGTACCACCCACGTGGTGCCTCAGCCGGAACCTCCGGCGTCATGCTGGACTCCTCTTTTCCTCCCCCAGCACTCATTCCGTCAGCGTGTCCTGTCACTTCTGCCTCCAGGACACGGCCCAAAGCAGTCCTTCTGAGACACCGAAGTGACTGATGGATGGGCCCCTCTGTCTCCAGTTCTTCCAGTCTTCATTTTCATCTTCACACACAGATGGTTTCTCCTGGGGCATAAATTCTGCTTTACCTCCAGGCCCAGACACAGTGGACCTGAGAGAGCCAGGGAAGAGAAAGAAAGGGAAGAACTGAGCTCCATCCCAGGCCAGAGGCAGGCCCTGGAGGTGGCCCAGGGAGAGTGGGAGGTCAGGGCACCCATCCCAGCCATTCCAGCCTCCGCACGCCTGGCCTCGGACTGCTGCTGCATGATGGTGCTTGGTGGGTGATCGTGGGGGGGTGGAGGGGGGTACTTGTTGGACCCTTCCTCTCAGAGATATTAGGTCCCTGGGGACCACAACTCCACTTGGCCTGAGGCTGGGTCCCCATGCTGGGCAGCTGTAAGAGTCGAACAAGGAGAGCTGAATTTTGGAGGCAGCGTTGCTTGTCATAAGGAGCCCGGCTTTGGAGTTGCGTAGCCTGAGATGGAATCCCATTTCTGTCACCGCTGGCTGTGTGACCTTGAATAACTCACTTCATCTCTCAACGCTTCGGTGTTTTCCCACTCTGAAATGTGCCCATTTTGCAGAGCCGTGTGGGATAGTGGTAAGGATTGATAAGGGTAATGAGTGCATGGAGGTGCTTCTGGTAGGTGCTCAAGTAAATGGTTGTGTATACTTTCATCAGGTACAGGGAGTGCATTTGGAGACGAGTCGCAGGTTAGAGCCAGGAAGTTCTGATAAGCTTCCTTGATGGCCTCTTGATGTGGCTGGATTTCTGCCTGTAGCCAGCTGGCTGATTCTCCATAGAGAAGCTTTGAGAGGTGGATTCTGAAGGGTCGGGCCTAGGCCAGCACTCTGCTATCTTGGGCCTGTCTCACTCAGGGACAATGCCTGATAGGGACGAAGCTCCTTATATAAAGGAAGGAGACCCAAGCTTTTCCAAGGGGCTACTGTGTGCCAGGTCCCAGGTTAAGTGCTGTCACATACTCTGTAACACCAGCCTCAAAAACATACCAAGATTTCACCGCCTCAGAGACTTCACACATGCTGTTCCCTCTGCCTGAAATGCTTACTCTCCACCTCCCAGCCACCACTCCCTCAGCCTTCGTGTCATAGCTCCGTGATCAGAGACTGGGCTGTTCTGACCCACTCTCAGGCCCCACTTCTGACCAAGTCCCCCTTTGACACACACAGAATCCCAGTTCTATCACTTCCTGGCTGTGTGACTCGGAGTAACTCACCTTGCCTCTCGGAGTCTGAGTTCCCCACTGGAATGTGCCCGTCTTTCAGAGCATCGTGAGACGGCAGCTCTTGGTGGCAGTCATCACAGTTTGGAAGAAGAGTTAGTTTTCTGTCAGTTGCTTCGTTAAAATCTGTCTCTCCCACTGCAATGAGAGCTCCATGGGCCCAGAGGCCATGCCTGCTTGTTCTCTTCAGCCAGTGCCCAGCACAGTGCTTGGCACATGGCAAGTGCTCTATACATTTTGTTAATAGATGTTTAAGGAATAACGATAATTACCATGTTTTGAGCACTTTGTGCCATGCTCTGTGCTAGACCACCGGTCCCCAACCTTTTTGACACCAGGGACTGGTTTCGTGGAAGACAATTTTTCCACGGACCGGGTGGGGGGGGGATGGTTTCCGGATGATTCAAGTGCATTGATTGATTATGGTCTCTGTGCAGTCAAACCTCTCTGCTAATGATAATGTGTATTTGCAGCCGCTCCCCAGCACTTGCGTCACCGCCTTGGCTCCACCTCAGATCATCAGGCATTAGATTCTCACAAGGAGTGTGCAACCTAAATCCCTCGCGTGTGCAGTTCAGAGTAGGGTTCGCGCTCCTATGAGAATCTAATGCCGCCGCTGATCTGACGGGAGGCAGAGCTCAGGCGGTAATGTGAGCGATGGGGAGCGGCTGTAAATACAGATGAAGCTTCGCTCGCTTGCCCTCTGCTCACCTCCTGCTGTGCGGCCTGGTTCCTAACAGGCCATGGGGACGGATAGCGGGTCCGTGGCCCAGGGGTTGAGACCCCTGTGCTAGACTCTTTATAAAAGCATCTAATTTAATCTCTATAACAACATGGGTGGGAGTGTGGGGGGCAGGTATCATCATTATTCCATTTTTTTAAAAAAATTTATTTTATTTTTTTATACAGCAGGTTATTAGTTATCTATTTTATACATATTAGTGTATACATGTCAATCCCAATCTCCCAATTCATCACACCACCACCACCGCCCCCGCCCCCACCCCTTCCCCCCCTTGGTGTCCATACGTTTGTTCTCTACAGCTGTGTCTCAATTTCTGCCCTGCAAACCGGTTCATCTGTACCATTTTTCTAGGTTCCACATATATGCGTTAATATATGATATTTAAGCTGAGGAAGCTGAGACTTCAAGAGGTAAAGTGACTTACCTAAAGTCACATAGCCAAGAAGGGCTGAGGCCAAGACTCGAACCTAAGTGTACCCATCTCCAAGCCATGCTCTCAATTAGGATGCTATACTGAAGGACAGGCTCTTACGTGGAGCTGTTAGGGGCCAGGAGGAAGAGCTTTGGGGGTGGAGGACAGAAGCAGAGTGTGTTGGCAAGAGCAGAGGCCCAGGGCAAGCCATGGCTGATGCCTTTAGGCTTGGCCTCACAGGATGACTGTAGTAGGGCAGCGGGCCCTGGGAAAATGCATTATGCCAAGAGGCTCCCAGAAACATCCACTTGTCTAAAATGCCTTTTCCAAAAAAGTGCTTGTTTTAGTCTACTTTTATTCATGTTTTTTTTCTGATTACAAAATCAGTGCATGTTCATTAGCGAAAAATGAGAAAATCTGAAAACCATAAAGAAGGAAATTTCCACCCAGAGATAACCACCCTCAAATTTCTATGTATTTCCTTCCTATATCTTTCCTCTGTATCCCATGCATACATTTCCCACATAATTCGAATCAAATCATATATTCGGTTTTGTATCCTCAGCTGTTCATTTAATATTATATCACGGGCATTTTCCCCCCATTGTTAAATATTAATTGAAAACTTGATTTTTCAAAATATTGGGGTTTTTGATGAGAAAACTTTGCAGTGTGTATGTTTACTGTAGAAAAGTTGGAAAATACAGAAAAATCTGAAGAAAATCCCTCATAACCTCACCCACCTGAGAGATAATGACCATTAACATTTTGTTGCATGTCTCTCTAGAACTTGATTTCCTATGCACATATAGTATTACAGACAGATACATACAGACACATGCACACATACATACTTTTTAAAAGGACCAAACTGAAATCCTACTTCTTCCCTCAGGTTATGGGGAAGCATCCACTAACGCAAGACAAACTCAAATGTCCACAGATCCCAAGCAAGTAGTTGAGATGGGTGAAGGGGCCAGCTCAGGGCCATGGGGAAGGAGAGCAAACAACCTCAGCAAAAGGGCAAGCTGTAACCCATTGATGACAGGCGAGAATTCAGGTCCTGTGTCACTAGACCTGATTTTCCAAGAGAGGCTATAAATCCAGTGTAAGTGAATCTCCTGACTCTTGAATACTGGCCACTAGTTCAAAAAATATTTTGAAAGACCAAGGGGTGATTTATTCAACAAACCCCTGGAAGGGGAAAAAAGAAGAGGCAACCATAGCTTAAAAGAGGCCAGTGACAAAGAGTGGGCTTTATTTGGACCTTCATTCAAAGAAACTGGGAACAAAGCATATTCTCACACACAATAAAGAAGTCTTTAAATTTGAGAGAGACATACTGAAATTTTTTGAGATAAAATGGCATGTCTAGGATTTGCTTCAAAATAATATAGGAGGGAGAACTGATGGGGGCATCAGTGAAACAAGATTGGCCATGAATGGTAATTGTTGAATCTGGGTAAACAGCATTCATTATACTATTTGTATGTTTGTTTGTTTTTTAAATAAAAAGTTAAAAAAAAGAAAAAAAAAAACCAAACACCAGTAGGCCAACCAGACAGGTCTGTGAGCCAGCATCAGAACTTGGATGGCCAGTTTGCAAACTGCCCTGTGTGGAGCAGGGGTGGGGAGTAACATATGAGGCTCTCACCAGGGGTTAGGGCATGTTTTTTGCAAAACCATGTTTGTTATTATGATTTAATTTTATATTTGGAAAACTAAAGAGGAAGAAATATTTTTTTCCCCATGATATAAATTACAGAATGGTAACAAAATCTTAGCTAGAGTGGTTTGGTTTAAAAAGTCTGAGTAACACTTTTTCTTGCTTCCTTTACTTGCTTTGGTTAACAAGAAAATTTTGATCACAAAAACAACTTCAAAATACTTTCTTTCCCTGATATCTTTGTTATTCAGAGAGGCAGTCAGTCTCTGCTAGAGACCTCATTCATTTATTCATCCAGTAAACTACATAATAATGAAGGCTATCTGCCAGGCACTCTGCTAAGCCCTGAAACTTGGTGGTGAACAGACTGTCACAGACACGGCCCTCCAGGGACTCACATTCTAGATAGGGACAGTCAACAAGTAATCTGTTGATACCAAAGTATGAAGAGCTGGATGACAAACACTATTTTTATTTGCTTTTTTACTTAATATAGATCAAGAGCATTTTTTCATGTTACTAAAAATTGTTCAAAAATATTTTCATGACTGTGACTTTTAAAACACGCCCCCTTAGTTTCCTGTCCTATACAATGAGGCCATTTCTTGCAGAAACCTTACACATTCAAAGGTGGGCACTGTGCTCCCTGCTGCAGACACAGCAGTGAGGACAGGCCCATGCCCCGCCTTCTTTCAGAAGCAGCATGGAACCAGACAGCCCCGGGTTCGAGTCCTGACTTTGCCACTTAATTGCTGTGCAACCTTGGTCATGCTCCCTAGCCCCTTTGTGCCTCAGCTCCCTTCTTTACCAAATGGTGGGTGATAACAGTACACACCTCACAGGTTGTATGAGGACTAAATGAGAACCTGTGAAAAGGAGCTTAAAATAACCTGTCACACAGTAAGGCCACAAACCCAAGGGTTTGCTCTTTCCCTTGAAGTTTATGTTCTGGTTGGGGAAGCAGACAATAATGATTTTTAAATGCCCTTTAAATATGTGTATGTGTAGCTGATTCACTTTATTATGAAGCAGAAACTAAGACCAATTAAAAGAAAAAAAAATCTTCAAAAGTATGAAAACCTCTGAGGGGGGTGGGAGGAAGGAAGAAGGGGGAAAGAAAAAAAAAGGGAGACGAGAAGACAGAAAAGAGGGAGAGGAAAGGATGGAGGGATGGGAGTACGAGAAGGAGGGAGGAAAAAGGGAGGAAGGGCCTCATCTGCCCGTCCCAAAGATAAGAATAGTCAAGTGCACTCGGGATGATGCTTAATCCAATTCTGTGCACCTGAGGATCTTAAATAACCTCACGAAGGAATCAGAAAAAGAAAGGGAGGGCTCAGGTGGGGGTGGGGGCGTGGGGAGGGCAAGGCGGGGGCTCCTAGCCGGCTGCGCCCTCACTGCCCTTCTTCTGCCCTCCCCGCGCAGAGAGCGGGTTCGCTGACACGCTGACGCCCGCGCGCCTCGGCCAGGCCCGCTTCAGCGCCTGCCTGCCGCCCAGCAGCCACGACGCGGCTAACTTCGACAACAATGAGCTGGAGAACAACCAGGTGGTGGCCAAGCTGGGCCACCTGGCGCTGGGCCGCGCCCCGGGCCCGCCGCTCGCCGACCACGCGGCCGCCGCCATCCCGTGCGGGCCCCGCGAACGCCCGCGGCCCTCGTCGTCGCCGGCGCTGCTAGAAGCCGACCTGCGCTTCCACGCGACGCGCGGGCCCGACGTGAGCCTGTCGCTCGACCGCAAGGTGGCCTGCGCGCCGCGGCCCGACGGCGGTCGCACGCTTGTCTTCTCCGAGCGCCCGCTGCGGCCCGGCGAGAGCCTCTTCGTGGAGGTGGGCCGCCCGGGGCTGGCGGCGCCCGGTGCGCTGGCCTTCGGCATCACGTCATGCGACCCGGGCGGGCTCCGGGCCGCCGAGCTGCCCACCGACCCCTACGCGCTGCTCGACCGCAAAGAGTACTGGGTGGTGGCGCGCGCCGGGCCCGTACCAAGCGGAGGCGACGCGCTCAGCTTCACTCTGCGGCCCGGCGGCGACGTGCTCCTGGGCGTCAATGGGCGCCCGCGCGACCGCCTGCTGTGCGTCGACACCACGCAGGCGCTCTGGGCCTTCTTCGCCGTGAGCGGCGGCGCCGCAGGCCAGCTGCGCCTCCTCGGTGAGTCCCCCGACCGCGCTTTTGCGGGGCTCACCTCGGGAATCCTGGCACCACTGGATAGGTAGCCGGAGCCACTGCTGAAGCCCAGCCGGTGGTCCCCTAAACTTGAGCACGCATCAGAACCACCTGGCCTCCACCTAGAGTTTCCCATTCAGTGGGGGTGGGTCCTGAGAAAATGCATTTCTAACCAGTGCCCCGGGGATGCCTTTGTCGCAGCTCCCTGGACTACACTTTGTCCACACCAACCCAAGTACCCGCTGGTGTCAGAGCCTGACAGGGAAATTGTCGGTGCAATTTTTATTTCCATTATTATGATTTATTATAAATATTTTTACATATGTAATGTATATTAAGTGTAGGAGAAAAAGAAAATACAACTACATTTAAAAGAGGAAAATGAGAATAACACCGTCCACAGAAAGTGGAACGCAGGCTTGAACCATCCCGTTTTGAGATTGAGTCTTGCCTTCATTCGTGCCACAAATAGACACACAGCACCCTCCTCCAGCTGTGGGCCAGGCCCTGAGCTCGTGGGATGGGGCACGGCAGAGGAGAGGACACAGACCACGGAGCGCCCTCACGTCCTCACAGACACCCAAATGGAGATTTGCACGGTGTGGTGTTTACTACAGCAGAGGGGCTTCTCTTCTTGCCAGCTTGGTGGAGCGGGGCTGGTGATCAGGGATGGTTCCCAGAGAGCACAGCTCCATTTTCGTGTTTCAAGAAGTAAAGTCCAAACGATAACAGAAACGATGAACATTTCATATGTCACCTCATTCAGTTTTATCCTCCTGAAAATTGAAGCACAGGGAGATTAAATAACTCCCAGTCACGTGGCTGGTCAGCCATGAAGATGCTGGGCAAATCAGAGAATCCCTGAGCCTCAGTTCCCTTCAGTGTAGAAAGGGAGTGATGACGTGCATCGTGGGGTTGTTGTGAGGATGAAATGATGAGGTGCCTATAATGCTTTTAAGCAGGTGCCTGCCACATGCAGCATGTTTAATAAGTAGCAGTAGTAACGACAGTGACTGTTGCTGTTTGACTGAGGACAGAGGAGGAACAGGGTAGTGGTGGTTGTAATTTGGTTGGTTTGGGTTTTTTTTTTTTTTAAGGGACCATCAGACAATAGTCATCATTTCAGCCTGAGATGAGTTGCCCAAGTTCCCACTGGGACTTTGCAAGAACTAAGCCTAGAGTCATTCTCTCCCCCTCCCCAGCACCTCCAGAAGAACCACGATGAGCCTTTGAGTGGTCAGGAAGAGAAGGCAGGAGAAGCTAGAAAGGAAGTGACTGCTTTTAGAGGCCAGGGACTTGCCCTCCTGATCCCCATCTGACAGCAACCCTGGTTCTGTAATCTGTCCATCCATCCTCAAGCAGGGTAAGGGAAGGGGCATGTCTCTTCACATCAGAGATAACCCATCATTATCTGAACCAACAGTGAGTTCAGGGAAGAAGACCCATCCATGTTGAACACTAGTTGGGAGTCTTGTAGTTGCAATTAACGAAACCCCACTCACAGTGCCCTAAGCAAAAAAGGGATTTGGGGGGTACACACATGCCTCAGAAGTCTGGGAGTATATTGGATGGATTCAGGAACAGCTGGATCTAGGTGTTGAAAGGATGTCCTCAGGATTCCACCTAAAAGCTGTACTTTCCTCTGTGTTGGCTTGACTCTCAGGCAGGCCCTACAGCACCAGGCTCATCTCCCCATGGAATGGGCCCCTTCTTTCCTAGTAGTTCTAGTAAAAGTCACAGAATCTGGCCTTGCAGGCCTTGCTTGAACCACCACTGAGACCAAGGGTGGAAGTTCTTATTGGCCTGGCCTAGATCGTGTGTGTGAGGGTGAAGTAGTGCCTCAAACAAAATTCCAGTGCTGTTTCTGAAATAAACAAGAATGGAGGCTAGGCGGCAGAGACCAGATGTCTATCACACATGTACGATTCCATCCGTTCTTAGCAGAACCCTGTGAGGTAGCTCTTGTCCTCCCATTAGACACATGAGGAAGTGAAGGTGCAAAGCAGTGGAGAGCCAGGGACTAGCAGAGCAGAGCCCACCTCCCACTGCCCCTGATGGAGTCTCTTTGGTCTCAGGCACCCTGCAGTCCAGCCCAGCAACCACGTCCCCATCAGGATCCCTCAGCGGCTCCCAGGACGATAGCGATTCCGACATGGCCTTCAGTGTCAACCAGTCCTCCTCGGCATCTGAATCATCCCTGGGTAAGGAAGGGCACACCTTCAGGGAGGGGGGAGTGGAGGGTGCAGGGAGACAGGGGCTCACCCTGGTGGCTGTACCAGCCCTTCCTGGGGCTAAACAAGGTGGCTGCCTTTCCCCCGCATCCTTTCCTTCTTCAGCTGTAGGGAGGAGAAACATCTGGATGTGGCATCCCAGAGGCTGATAATGGTGCTTGATGCTTGGGGGTAGGAGCGTAGGAAAGGGGGCAAAACCCAGGAGAATAACCAAAACTGGTGTCTCCCCGAGTTGTCCCCCCATGGATTCTGCCATAGAAGCCCTGCCTTCTTGGGATTGCCCCAGCAGAGCCCACCTGAGAGCCACGGATTAAGGTCTGCCTGTTCTCCCTTTCTGCAGTGACGGCCCCCAGCTCCCCACTGAGCCCACCAGTGTCCCCCGTGTTCTCCCCACCGGAGCTGGTGGGCAGCAAGAACAGCGAGTGCGCGGTGTGCTTCGATGGCGAAGTGGACACAGTCATCTACACGTGTGGACACATGTGCCTGTGCCACGGCTGCGGCCTGCGGCTCAAGAGGCAGGCCCGGGCCTGCTGCCCCATCTGCCGGCGGCCCATCAAGGACGTCATTAAGATCTACAGGCCGTAGCCTGGCCCGCCGACGGCCTTGACCAGAGCAAGGTCACCTTTCTGAAGCCCACCCCCACCCCGGGCCGGGCAACCACCATGGCCGCCGGGGAGTCCAAGGGCAGCAGCTATCTTGCCTGCCACTCTCCAGGGGTGGGCAAGGCGTGACAGTCGTGGACACGAGGCCCCCGGGGGTCTCAGTCCAAGTGAGGGTTGCTTCTGGCTCGAAAGTGCTTTGCCCCCAAAAGGCCGTCCCAAGAGCGAGCTCAGGAACTGCCTGGCAGACTGCCCTGTCCCCCGGTGACCTCTCAGCTGAGAAATGGCGTCCTCTGTGCAATGCCTTTTGCTGGCGTTGGGTTGAGTGTGTGTGTGAGAGAGGGGGAGGGGAGGGAGACAGTCCAGAGAGGGTGAGTGTGTGAGAATGACCTAGAGAGAACGTGTAGGTATTTATCCAGGGATCCTGGCTCTAGGAGGTTATTTAACAGTAAGGAATGTGCAATCCGGAGCCCAGACGGTAGCGTGACTAGAAGTTGTTCACTTTACAGGGCTGTGACGTCAGCTGGTTTTGAATGTACAAAGCCTGCACCTAAACAGAACTCCCTCAGGTGGTATAGAAAAGGGACACTCGGATTTTCTAAGGCGAGGAAAAAATAGCTCCTTGTTTACAGCTCCGAAGCGGCAACTCCTCGGGGAGTAGTTGGGCGGAGAACATAAGAGAACAATTTGCTTTTTCAGTTTCTAACTCAGTCTTGGAGAGGAGTTTTGACTGGGTGCTGGGGCCAGAGCTCTGGGCAGTGTCTTCTCCAGAAGCCTTGTCACCCCTTCAGCCCCAGACAGCCTGATTACAAGCACACCACCCCTGACTCCATCCCTACCTGCTTTTAGTCTATAGCATCCTCACCGTCTCCAAGGAGAAGACAAGCAACAGGTTCCCTTTCCCTGGGGGGGGCGAGGGGAAGAATCCTAGATGCCGGTGAGCCACCTGGGGTTGGAAAGGGTCACTCCGAAGCTCTCCACATTTCCTGCTGAAATACGGGGCCTGGCATTTGCCAACGGCTGTGGGCATCACCAGGATGACCTGCTGGCCAAGTAGGGGAAGGAAGCAGGGTTTTGCAACCGGAAGATGTTAACTGATCATTAGGATGTTAACTAGGAACTGAGACACTCGCTGAAAATGCTGACACTGGGACTATCCCCCTCCCCAGGGTTATTTGCTGGGCATTTCCTGGGACCCTGGCCCTGCCCCAACCCCTCCCCCTCCCCCCTCGCCCCTCCCCCCTGCCTGGGCCCATCTCTGCAGACTCCCGGACCACACCTGAGCTGACGGGCTGGGAGGCCTGCAATTCCCTTCTGGGCCCCACCTCTGCCCTGTCTTGTGCTGTACCTTTAGGGAGGTCCCTGGGCCTCTATGTTTCTCAGTTCCCGATCTGTCCAAGAGGAAGCCTGGTACCTGCCCACTCCAGAGCTCTTGGCAGGACTGGAACATTTTAAAAGGCCCAAGACACCTTGCCAAGAGCAGGTATTGTTCTTAGTCCAATTCCTAATCTGTTCCTCTGTTGGGGGAAGCAGGGAAGGGAGGACATTCAGAGTTTTTGCCTTCATGTAACAAGTGTTGGTTGCGTGTCTGGGGTCCCCCTCGTCAGATCAAGGCCCATAAGGCCAGTCAGTCCGTGCCCTTGTGATACTCCAGGTCTTAGACCATCTGCTACTCTTCTGCCTGGTATTCCGACCTGATCTCAACTTCAGAAGCCCTACTCTTGCCCCTTCAAGGATCCCTGATTAGTTCTTTTTCCCTTGTGAACTTGGGAAACATGTCCAGGTTTTAATTTTGCAGCAGAATCTTTAGGGGAGTGACTGGCACCCCAGCATTTGCCAAGATAAGAGTTTGCAAACCTAGGCGGCGCGCGGCACCCAGCTGAATTTGGTCCGCTGGAGCCTTCTATTTCCCCCGCGTGCTGGGTGTGGGCAAGGCCACGCACAGGCCCCCTGTGAGAGGGCTAGTCACCCACAGGACCGTGGTTCTCCAGGCAGCAGCTCCACTGACTGGATTGAGCCATGGTCGCAAGCCCCGGTGGCCTCGGCGGCCTGGGGGAGGCAGCTCCTCTCTCTTGTCCCCTCGGGTTCCAGCCAGGGTCAGTGCAACCACTGCCAGGAATCCAGGGATCGAGGGCCTGGACCCAGGGTGGACCAGGCCATGTGCCTGGTGACCTATTACCTGGGAAGAAAGGAGCTGGTGGCCTGTTTAACATGCTCTGCAGCTGCTATAAATAGCCTCCCTGTTTCCAAGAGGAATTAAGGGTGTGTTTATCTTCTAAAAACCAGACATTTCCTGATGCTCGAAACTGATTTCTTCAGCGCTGCAGAGGAGCTGCCCACACCGCCCTCTAGGTTCTGTCTGGAGAGGGGGCAGGAGGAAGAGGGAAGGGAACCCCTCTCCTTTATTTGGCATCACTGTGTGCCCGGCACCGGGCTGGAGAGGTGCATCCCCATGTCAGTCCTGTGAGGGAGGTCTTAGTACCATATTGAGTCGTATCAAAGACACCACTGATGACAAAACACACCATTCTATGTACCACTAAGGGAAAAACACTGCCGATTTCAACTGTAAGGTGCCACAGCTATTCGATTCATTTTACTCCGACATAAGTGGAGAAGCTGTGCTCCTAGAATCAGTGAAAGACGATATTATCCCCAGTTGGCAGGTAAGAGAACTAAGGTGCTGGAAGTGAAGCAGGAGGTGACAGGACTGGGCTTCAAACCCAGGAGCGCGTGATGCCAAAACCCACGCTCTCCGCTGCTTGGCCCTGAGCCCAGAAAGCTCGAGACTGCTTGAGTTTTCTTCCTTGAAGCTCACCTGGGCAGCGCCTGGAGAGAGCTGGGCACCCGCCCCTGTGTGAGGGTTCCAGCCCCCGACTGCGGCCCCTGTGCTGCCCAGAACCCTGAGAGCACAAGTGTCCTTCCTTTCAGGCTTATCTGCCTACTGTCCACCTTCTCCCGGCAGAGCTAAGCCACGTGTGAGCTTGGGTCCAACCCAAGGGCCTCCTCCTGTTACATGGGGGTGCCCGTCAGGGGCAACTTTGGGGAGACACTTGTCCCACCACCTTCCTGGGCCTCATGACCACCAGCCCCCTAAGTAGGGCCCCCAGCGCAAGGACAGGAAGACCAGAGGATACCCCCTTTGTTGTGGTCTGGTGCCTGTTCATTCTGAACCGCCAGAGAAATTGAGCTGTTTCCAAGTCAAGACAAACTCCTTTTTCTAGCCCATTCTCAGAACTGGGAGTCTTCTGGGACTTAGCTACCCAGGGCAGCTGCTCCCCTAAGTACAGCAATGCTTTTTCAGTCATCCGACAACCACTGGTCAGCGTGGCCTGTGTTCTGGACAAAGGGATGGGAACCGGGTCTAAAGACAAGGCCTGCAGGGAGCTCGCAGTCCAGAGCAGGAGGTGGGCAGATTTGTAAACTTGTATTTGACCCATCTAGTGCTGGGTCCTGTGGTAGCACTTAGTAGGTACTCATTAAAGATTTACTGAGTAAATCAGAAATCAGGTTATGAGTCTTCAGGGTTTGGTAAAACACCGTGTATACATGCACGCAAAGTCATTCAACAGACATTTGCTGAGTGCTCACCAGGCGTGGGGTGCTGGGAGGACGGAGCTGGGAGGATAGGACCCCAGCTCTGATGTCAGAGGGAGTGACATTATGAGACATTTGGGGCAGAGTCCATGGGCTTTCCTGGCCATTCTGTTGCCTCGGGGGTCTATCTTAGTGAGTACACAACTGCTTTCCAGACCCAGAGCCCCCTGCACACTTCAGAAAGCCTCCTCTGAATTAGGAATGCCGGGCATCTCGTAGTCGCTGAGTTGCTGCCGAAATGGCCTTGGGCAGAACCCTCAAGAGCCCCACCGACCGATAATCGCCTTCAGGTCTTGCCAGGGAGACACAGGGAGGTAGCTACCTGCTACTTTCAGGCCTTGGGACTGGTGGCTGGCAATCAATCCCCAAGTCGATAGAGAACCCCCAGTCAGTTCCAGAATAGGGTTGTGCAAACTCTTGGCGAATGAGAGGCAGTCACCTTCTGCTGCTCAATCCTGTCTCTGACCCGGTTCTGGCAGAAGGACTCCGGCTCAGGAACACGTGTCCTCCCGGCATCTCTCGGTATTTAATTTTCTCACCGTCTTTCTCAAGTCCCTAGTGAGATGACTTGTACAACAATTTGTCTGTGCCTTATGAAAGTGTCTGTGCACTTTTAATCCTTTTTGAAAGCGACTTTAAAAAGTGGGCCGGGGACTAGCATACGTGGTAGTGTTCTAGAAATCTGTACTCATCACTGAAACCCTTCTGCATTGTGTATTTGATGTTGGAGTGAAGAAGTGTACGTCCCCCGCCCCACCCCACTACCTGTGTACAGACCTTTTTAAAAATGTCTCTTTTTCTGATTCAATACTGTGACCTCTCCAATACAGTCTAATCTTTGGAGATCTGTAATAAAGTTTTCAAAACCTGGGGGGAATGGGTGGGGAAGGGTTTGCACTGGTCCTGTGTGTTGTGCTCTTGCGTGTTGTGTGTTTTGATTTTTGTCTGTTTTTATCCGTTTTATATTAACATAATTTTCCTGTTTAAAAAAACAAATACAACTTTGGCTTGTTAAGAAAGTCTCTTCAGGACTCAGTTTTAAAAATCACAGTTGCCTACACAGTTGGGGAGTGGAGGTGAGGGATACAAATCATTGCCAGCCTTGAGGAGACAATTTGCAAAATGTCTATAGAACCCTGAGAATATTCAAACCTTTTGCCAAGTAACTCCTGAGAAAATATCCCCAGGAAATAATTCTTGTTGAGGATAAGCTCTATATGTAAAGATGTTCATTGCAGCATTATTTATAATGATGAAAAACTAGAAGCAAGCCTGATAACCAACAACCAGGGTTTATAGTTGTCCCCCACCATTCTATCATCAGGGGATTGGCTCCAGGACCACCCTGCCTTGGAGTATCCACGGATGCCCAAATCCCTTATATAAGATGGTGTCGTATTTGCATATAACATACGCACATCCTCCCATATACTTTAAATCATCTCTAGAATACTTAGAATACCTAATGCAAGGCAAATGTTATGTAAATAGTTGCCAGCCCAGCAAATTCAAGTTTTGCTTTTTGGAACTTTCTGGAATTTTTTTTTCAAATATTTTCCATCTGAGTCTGGTTGAATCCACAGATGCAGAACCTGCGGATATGGAGGGCCAACTGTACTTGCCAAGAGCTCTTGGTTACAAGTGACAGAAACCCAACTGGAACAGGCTTTGGAGAATTAAAAGGCTCAGGTAACTGAGAAGTCCAGTATCAAAACCCAAGAACTCACTTCAGGTGCATTTCGTTCCGGAATCTGAAAAGCTGCAAGAGGATGGGGTCTTTCCCCCTCTGCCTCTGCCTTCTTTTGTCCCCACTTCCCACACAAGTTCTCAAGACAGCTGGCAGCAGGTCCAGGTTATATCCTGCCTTTGAGCAATCCCTGTGTGGACCAAACTGGATCACGTGCCCCTTCCTTAGCCAATCGTGGAAGCTGGGCAGATCCGGGGCTCTGATTGGTCAGACCCAGGACATGCGCTCACCTCCACCCAATAGCCGCACCTGTTGAATTATGGGTTGGGGGGTGGGAATCAGAGACCCCATGGGAAAATTGGAGCAATGTTGAAGGAAAGCTGGGCAGGGAGGAACAACAGGTGTCTAAGAAAGGTTGAATAAAACATGATACAGATATATCCCTGGGAAATAGTATGGGCTGTGAAACCAGACAGCCTGGTGCTCACCTCCACATTGGGCCAGACACTTAAACTCTTTGTGCCTCAGTTTCCTCATCTGCAAAGCAAGAATAATACGAGCTCCTGGTTTTAGGATGGATGTGAGCATTATTGAGATCATGCAGGTGACGTGCTAGGCACAGCATCTGGCACTCAGCAAAGAGTTTATAACACAGGAACATGTTTACATTAAAATATACTGTGAAAATCAAGATATAAAACTGCACATACAAAAAACAAATAACCCAATCAAAAAATGGGGGAAGATCTAAATAGACATTTCTACAAAGAAGACATACAGGTGGCCAAAAAGCACATGAAAAGATACTCAACATCAGTAATTATTAGAGAAATGCAAATCAAAACTACAATAAGGTATCACCTCACACCGGTCAGAATGGCCATCATCAATAAATCGACAAGCAATAAATGCTGGAGAGGGTATTGAGAAAAGGGAATCCTCCCACACTGTTGGTGGGAATGTAAATTGGTGCAGCCACTAAGGAGAACAATATGGAGTTTCCTTTAAAAATTAAAAATAGAACTACCATGTGACCCAGCAATCCCACTACTGGGCATATACCCAGAGAAAACCATAATTCAAAAAGTACATGCACCCCAATATTCATTGCAGCACTGTTTATAATAGCCAGGATATGGGAGCAACCTAGAAGTCCATCAACAGAGAATTGGATAAAGAAGATGTGGTACATATATACAATGAAATATTACTCAGCAATAAAAAAGAGCAAAATAATGCCATTTGCAGCAACATGGATGGACCTGGAGATTGTCATACTGAATGAAGTAAGTCAGACACAGAAAGACAAATATCATATGATATCACTTACATGTGGAGTCTAAAAAACGGGGCTATGAATGAACTTATTTACAAAACAGAAGTAGAGTCACAGATGTAGAAAACAAGCCTATGGTTACCAAGGGATAAGGGAGTGGGGGGAGGGATAAACTGGGAGATTGGGACTGACATATATACACACTACTATATATAAAATAGATAACTAATAATAACCTGCTGTATAGCACAAGGAACTCTACTCAGTACTCTGTAATGGCCTACATAGGAAAAGAATCTTAAAAAAAAAAAAGTAGATATATGTATATGTATAACTGACTCACTTTTCTGTATACCTGAAACTAACACAACATTGTAAATCAACTATACCCCAATAAAAATTTAAAAAGCAACAACAACGACTCAAAAACAACCCTGCACGTACACTTTGATTGGATGGATGTAAAACAAACAAACAAACAAAACAAACCACCACCAACAACCAATAGCCCTAAACCTGACCATGCATTGGAATGACCAACAGAATAGAAGCAAAATGTCCATGGGGGTTGTGTCTGGGTGATGGCATTATTGGTAACTTTTTTTCTGCCATGTTTTCCAATTTTTCTATAATGACCAGTTATTACTTTTAATTTAAACTTCTTATTTGGAAAAATGATCTCCCTGCTCTGCAAAACCCGACAGGCACAGCTGGCCCTTGCTAGAATTCAGCAGGAATTCCCAGGCTGACTGTCTGCGTTTGAGATCCAAATTTAGTCACGGTGGAGATAAGGGCTTGCTAGTTCCTAGTGGAGACCAGGCCAGGCTAACCAGTTTGGTTGGGCTTCCTCCAGGCCAGGCTTTAGAGCCCAGATTTCTGGGGTGGAGGCTTGCAGCGGTATCAGGAGTGGGGGGAAGGAAGAAGAGAAGTTGCTGCCCAGGGCTGTTCCTCCTGGCTTGTTAGAACAGCCCAGCTAGGTGACATTGAATTTTGGAAACAGTAGGGTAAGAGAAATGAACCAGCATTTATCGAGCGGAAGAAACCGTGATTTTCACACATTCTCTCAATGAATCTTCACCACAATATTTGTCTCCTCATTTTACAGGGAGGAAACCAGGCTCCCTCCAAGGTAGAAGGAGTATTAGACCCCAGGTGTGCCTGTTCCAGAGTAAAGAGGCAAAATCTTTCAGAGGCACATTTTCACCCTTTCCCTGAGGTCTCAGAGGCAGAGTCTGCCCAGCACTTAATCTAAAAGCTTAATCCCTGAACCCATCTCCGTCACACACCCACACCTGATACAAGATCAGGTATGACATGGCCTTTACCCTCAAGAATCAACCAACCTGGAACGGGAAGGCAGACCCCAAAACAGACATGTTCAGGCTAGTGTAGTTCTGAGGCTGCTGGGACAGATCAAATCCAAGGCGTAAAATCTCTTGATCACTTAGTGATGTAATTTAAGCATCCTTCTTTCTCCTGGATGTTCAGGCTTTTACCAATGCCTGGGCCATACTCCCAGGCACATCATATTCTTGTCTAAAGCTTCAGTGTACAAAGCCCACGCCCTGACCCTCAGCATCCCTGAGGCAGCTAGCCTCAGAGGAGTTTTGCCAAAATATATATATAAAGACTTCTCTTTCCCTCATTTCCTGGCTTCCCGCAGGACAAACAATCCTTAATAGTAATAATAATAATAAACAAATCATTTAATGACCACTTACTATGTGCTAAGGACATCCATTGGATCCTCATGACAGCTCTTTGAGGTAGATCCCATCATTACTCCCATTTATGGAGAGAAAACCAAGACTCAGAGAAATTAAGTAACTTTATCCCACTGTGCGTGGCCTCTCAAAGACAAAATGATTTCTTCTCTTTCTTTTTGTAATTATTTCCCAGAATCTAAACCCAGTGATTTTTCAAGGGCAAATGGGCCTGGAACATATTCACTTGTGTTTTCATTGATCCTACAAACAGCCATTCAGGTAGGTATTATTGTCCCATTTTACAGGTAAGGGAAGAGAGGCTCAGAGAGGGCAATGACCTGCCTGAATCACACAGCTCGTGAGCTGTGGAGCCCAGGTTGTGAACCACGTCTGGCTCCTTCCACGGCATCATGGCTTCTCTGTGAGTAAACTGTAGGGAGGGGGAGGGGGAGGGGGAGGAAGAGGAAAGAGAAGAAAGAAAAGGAAGGGTGGGAGAGGAGGGAAGGGGAGAGAAGCGGAAGGGAGAGAACCAGGCTCAGCACCTAGAAGGGCAAGGAGAGAAAAGCTGTCAAGCCAGGTCCTCAACTTACATAACGTCTATTAGCCCAATTCCAGGGACAGAGAATCTTTGCTTCTCCCTTCAGGCTCAAGTCTCCTGGCTCTTGGAAGCTGGTTTTGGCTCCCACACAGGGATGTGGAAAATGAACTTTCCAGGCATCCAGCTATGGGAACAGAGCCCCAACCTTGGCTGTTAAATGTACCCAGGGGAAGCTTCCAGAAGTCCCTGGGGCAGCTGCATCAGAGTGCTTTGGGCAGGCTGGTCCCCTTCCCTCAGCCCCCTCCCCTCCTGGCTATGACCTGCCCAGGTCTAAACCTTCCTCTCGCAATTCAGAGCCTCAGGCTCCCCGCCTGCCTCTCCCCGATGCCAGGGAAAGGCTTCAGCCATCCTTTGAGGACTCTGGAGGAACTGCTCAGGAGTCAGCCGGACAGGCCAGAGTTCACATCCACACTTAGACCCCAACAAGCTGGGGCACTTGGTCTGCCCAAGGTGCCTTCTTGGGGTGCTGTTCATCTCGAAGTCTGTGTGGCTGCAATGGGGAGGCTCCCTCTCTGCACCTCACTTCCCTGCCTCTAGGTGGGGCTGTAGAACCACTCACTCCCCAGGTCCTGAGGAGGCTGCGTTCTTGCTTGTCAGTTCCCAGCAGGGTATCCACTATGATGGAGTCTAGCATAGGGGGATGAGAGCGCGGGCTCAGGAGACAGACAAGCCTGAGGTCCAGGCCTGCCTCTGCTGTGGGGCAAGTTACTGACCCTCTCTGAGTCTCAGTTCCTGCATCTTTGAGGTGAGAGGGTGTCAGCCCCGTGGTGGACTGCTCAGGACGCTCCGTGTCAGGAAGTGGCTGGCACTTAGGAAGTGCTCAGTAGGTGGTTAGCGTTTTTACCAGTACTGCAGGCCTGCTACACCACCTCCCCCATTCATCCCACTCCTCCCTGTCCCAGCTGGGCCAGGGGTCACCTCTGTCACCCCACAGTCCCCTGGGCCTCCCTCCAGGCCCCGTACTACCTCAAGGAGTGGGCCTGTGACACGGCTAGCAGCATCTACAGGCGATCAGCACAGGTGTCCCAAATAGTAGAACCTTGATTTCAACATCTCCCTCCCCCAAGTGTGGAATATCTGGCATTAGCACACCTCCTACCCACAAGGAATGAAAGCGAGGGACGATCAGATGGCAGGGGCTCCCAGGCCTCTGAGCTGGCCCCGGCCCCTCGCCCCTTGCTTGTTTTGGCTCCCTGTCAAGAATGCTGGCCCGGGCCTGGGAGGCTGACTGACCTCAGACTCCGGAGGGGAAGTCACACTTTCGATCAACTCCCCGGAGCAGCCCTGCATTCCAGGAGGGGCGTGGGAAGGGCCAGGCTTCCCCGGCTGAGCTGAGCGGAGAGCTGCCTGCAGCCTGGTCATCCCCGCAGCAGCCTCGACACTGGCCCACGCCCACCTTGGCGTCCCCTAGGGGAACCTGCCCCACCAGGGAGGGATGGGGACGGGGGTCTGGGAGAAGATACCCAAAGCCACCACAGGAAAGAAATGCAGGGAGGTGCCCAGGGAGATGTCTCTGGCTTTTCCCATCCACACCCAAGCTTCCAGTGCTAGCTGATTTGCCTTTTCCAGTGTTATCCCCATCCCCACAAAAACAGGAATCTTCTCCATTATTCTGAGCAATTCAGGTCTCCCTCAAGCCCCTGTTCCCCAACAGGTGGTTCCAAGGCTGTCTGGAGCTGTCCCTCCCAGCCCAGCCTTGCTGTCTAGACCCCTCCCCGCCCCCGGGGTTGTTTCAGCCGGGGTTGTTCTCAGGGGCGCCAGTCCTGGGGAAGGCTTCCCTGGGGAGGTCACCCAAGAGCTGGGCTTCGGAGCATGGACAGCGGTTGGCCGGCAGAGAGGATCAGCCCAAGCATGGTCTACAGCAGAGTGCAGCGTGAGCACAGAGGCTGTGGACAGCATGATGGGTGGGGCAAAGGTCCCCAGAGACATCTTCCTTCTGCTACAACCAGCCTCTCTTCCTCCAGAGGTTCCCACGACTCCCCTGGCTGGCGGCTCCTGGGCAGGCTTCCTCCCACAGGCCAGTCTCCAGAAGGGACAGAAGAATGGGCCAAGGGCAGTGGAGTAGCCTGGGCAGGGGGCCAGGAGAGAGGATAGCCATGTGATGCTGGGTGAGGGCTCCATCCCCTTGGGACCACGTTTTCCCCATACCCACCATGAAGCAGTGACCCTAGAAGTCCTGAGGTCCAGAGAAGGGAGCCTTCTGGGCTCCTCCTTGGGGGAGATTGGCTGATTCTTTCTAGAAGATGGAGCACTGTCGTCCTCTAGTGGCTTTGGTGAGAGGCGGCAAAAACCAAAGCAGAAAGAAACTACTGGACAGGTAGTCACGGACCAAGTGCTGACGGATCTACTGCCCTGCCACACCCCACCCTCAGCAGATCCTCAGATGTCACCAGGTGACCTGGGAAGCCAGGCTCCTGCGAATGGCGTTGCGGATCTGGGTAAGCTTGAGGAGGGCATGTTAGGGTGACAGGCTGTGCTGAGGTTACATCTGAGTCTGGGGTTGGGCTGGCACTGAGGTGGGGGACACGGTGAGTGTGAACTGGGGCTGGGCCCAGGACAGGTTCCTTCCCAAGACCCCACAATGCTGGGAGGAAGGTACGTGGTTCCTAACTCTGGTTCCCACCTCAGGCCACTGATCTGACCGGCTCTGTTTAACCCACACATGAAACCCTATGTCAGGCACATTAAAATAAAACAAGGAGCCCATCAGTAAACTTGCTCAAGCCTCTTAGATAGCCTCATCCACCAAAGGGCAGACAGCAGAAGCAAGAAGAACTACAGTCCTGCAGCCTGTGGAACAAAAACCACATTCACAGAAAGATAGACAAGATGAAAAGGCAGAGGGCTATGTACTAGATGAAGGAACAAGATAAAACCCCAGAAAAACAACTAAATGAAGTGGAGATAGGCAACCTTCCAGAAAAAGAATTCAGAATAATGATAGTGAAGATGATCCAGGACCTTGGGAAAAGAATGGAGACAAAGATCGAGAAGATGCAAGAAATGTTTAACAAAGACCTAGAAGAATTAAAGAACAAACAAACAAAGATGAACAATACAATAACTGAAATGAAAAATACACTAGAAGGAATCAATAGCAGAATAACTGAGGCAGAAAAATGGATAAGTGACCTGGAAGACAGAATGGTGGAGTTTACTGCTGTGGAACAGAATAAAGAAAAAAGAATGAAAAGAAATGAAGACAGCCTAAGAGACTTCTGGGACAACATTAAACTCAACAACATTTGCATTATAGGGGTTCCAGAAGGAGAAGAGAGAGAGAAAGGACCCTAGAAAATATTTAAAGAGATTATAGTCGAAAACTTCCCTAACATGGGAAAGGAAATAGCCACCCAAGTCCAGTAAGCACAGAGAGTCCCAGGCAGGGTAAACCCAAGGAGAAACACACCAAGACACATGGTAATCAAACTGGCAAAAATTAAAGACAAAGAAAAATTATTGAAAGCAGCAAGGGAAAAATGACAAATAACATACAAGGGAACTCCCATAAAGTTAACAGCTGATTTCTCAGCAGAAACTCTACAAGCCAGAAGGGAGTGGCATGACATATTTAAAGTGATGAAAGGGAAGAACCTACAACCAAGCTTATTCTACCCGGCAAGGATCTCATTCAGATTCGATGGAAATCAAAAGCTTTACAGACAAGCAAAAGCTAAGAGAATTCAGCACCACCAAACCAACTCTACAACAAATGCTAAAGGAACTTCTCTAAGGGGGAAACACAAGAGAAGAAAAGGACCTACAAAAACGAACCCAAAACAACTAAGAAAATGGTAACAGGAACATACATATCGATAATTACCTTAAACGTGAATGGATTAAATGCTCCGACCAAAAGACACAGGCTCGCTGAATGGATACAAAAACAAGACCCATATATATGCTCTCTGCAAGAGACCCACTTCAGACCTAGGCACACATACAGACTGAAAGTGAGGGGATGCAAAAAGATATTCCATGCAAAAGGAAATCAAAAAAAAGCTGGAGTAGCAATACTCATATCAGATAAAATAGACTTTAAAATAAAGAATGTTACAAGAGACAAGGAAGGACACTACATAATGATCAAGGGATCAATCCAAGAAGAAGATATAACAATTATAAATATATATACTCCCAACATAGGAGCACCTCAATACATAAGGCAACTGCTAACAGCTATAAATGAGGAAATCAACAGTAACACAATAATACTGGGGGACTTTAACACCTCACTTACACCAATGGAAAGATCATCCAAACAGAAAATTACTAAGGAAACACAAGCTTTAAATGACACAATAGACCAGATAGATTTAATTGCTTTTTATAGGACATTCCATCCAAAAACAGCAGATTACACTTTCTCCTCAAGTGCGCACACAGAACATTCTCCAGGATAGATCACATCTTGGGTCACAAATCAAGCCTCAGTAAATTTAAGAAAATTGAAATCATATCAAGCATCTTTTCTGACAACAATGCAATGAGACTAGAAATGAATTACAGGGAAAAAAACATAAAAAACACAAACACATGGAGGCTAAACAATACATTATTAAATAACCAAGAGATCACTTGAGGAAGAAATCAAAGAGGAAATCAAAAAATACCTAGAGGCAAATGACAATGAAAACACGATGATCCTTGGGGCTTCCCTGGTGGCACAGTGGTTGAGAGTCCGCCTGCCGATGCAGGGGACACGGGTTCGTGCCCCGGTCCGGGAAGATCCCACATGCCGCGGAGCGGCTGGGCCCGTGAGCCATGGCCGCTGAGCCTGCGCGTCCAGAGCCTGTGCTCCGCAACGGGAGAGGCCACAGCAGTGAGAGGCCCGCGTACAGGAAAACAAAAACAAAAACACGATGATCCAAAACCGATGGGATGCAGCAAAAGCAGTTCTAAGAGAGAAGTTTATAGCAATACAATCCTACCTCAAGAAACAAGAAAAAATCTCAAATAAACAATCTAACCTTACACCTAAAGGAACTAGAGAAAGAAGAACAAACAAAACCCAAAGTTAGCAGAAGGAAAGAAATCATAAAGAGCAGAGCAGAAATAAATGAAATAGAAACAAAGAAAATAATAGCAAAGATCAATAAAACTAAAAGCGGATTCTTTGAGAAGATAAACTAAATTGATAAACCATTAGCCAGACTCATCAAGAAAAAGAGGGAGAGGACTCAAGTCAATAGAATTAGAAATGAAAAAGGAGAAGTTACAACAGACACTGCAGAAATACAAAGCATCCTAAGAGACTACTACAAGCAACTCTATGCCAATAAAATGGACAACCTGGAAGAAATGGACAAATTCTTAGAAAGGTATAACCTTCCAAGACTGAACCACGAAGAAATAGAAAATATGAACAGACCAATTACAAGCAATGAAATTGAAACTGTGATTAAAAATCTTCCAACAAACAAAAGTCCAGGACCAGATGGCTTCACAGGTGAATTCTATCAAACACTTAGAGAAGAGCTAACACCCATCCCTCTCAAATGTTTCCAAAAAATTGCAGAGGAAGGAACACTCCCAAATTCATTCTATGAGGCCACCATCACCCTGATACCAAAACCAGACAAAGATACTACAAAAAAAGAAAATTACAGACCAATATCCCTGATGAATACAGATGCAAAAATCCTCAACAAAATACTAGCAAACAGAATCAAACAACACATAAAAGGATCATACACCATGATTAAGTGGGATTTATCCCAGGGATGCAAGGATTCTTCAATATATGCAAATCAATCAATGTGATACAGCATATTAACAAATTGAAGAAGAAAAACCATATGATCATCTCAATAGATACAGAAAAAGCTTTTGACAGAATTCAACACCAATTTATGATAAAAACTCTCCAGAAAGTGGGCATAGAGGGAACCTACCTCAACATAATAAAGGCCATATTTGACAAACCCACAGCAAACATCATTCTCAATGGTGAAAAACTGAAAGCATTTCCTCTAAGATCAGAAACAAGACAAGGATGTCCACTCTCACCACTATTATTCAGCATAGTCGTGGAAGTCCTAGCCACAGCAATCAGAGAAGAAAAAGAAATAAAAGGGATACAAATTGGAAAAGAAGAAGTAAAACTGTCACTGTTTTTGTATTAAAAAATTAATAGAAATTAATTAATTAATTAAATTAAATTAAACAAGGAAAATACAATCAAGAGAAACCCTCGAGTCATTATGCTAAGTGAAAAAAGCCAGTCAGGAAGTCTGGTCTGGGTTTGTGACAAGCTCTGAAGACAGTAAACTCAACCGTGTTTTTGGTAGAAGGGGCAGAATCCCAGCACGAGTAGCCGGCATCATGGAAGCATTGGATGGTACTGATGGCCGGGTGTGGAGTGGAACGCCCGTGGGTGAGGCTGGATGGGGTGTGTCAATGACAGCGCCATAGCTCTATCCCTTTCTCTGCACATGGCAGCCCTGACCGCCCAGAAACACATCCTCTTAGGTTCTGGTCAGAGCTCCTCTTTCCATCTTTACAGCTCAAGACCTGCCATTCCATCTCACTGGAACACATTTAACATGAGAATATTGCTAAATTATAAAGGGAAAAAAAAGAGCTACAGACCCTATCTATAAACAACTTGATAACCTTAAAATATACATGAATAATTGACATAGAAAAAAAGCTGGAAGGAATACGCCAAAATGTGAACAGTGGTTATCTTGATGGAGAGATGATGGTGGTGAGTGGTTTTATTTTCTTTGGCTTCTCTGCATGTAAAATAAAAAATTTCTATCAGGAACGTATACTGTAGTATATGTATATTGTAGTTGTCTAATACAAGAAGGGTCTGGACAGTGTGCATAAAAAGAGAGTTGGCAAGACAAGACGATCTTCTAAAGAGAGTGAGCAAAGTGGAGTCCAGTGAGTAAGCCGATTTCTCTAACGCAACGTAGTCTCTGCCCTCACCAGTCTCATGGTCAGGGAACGGGGACAGACATGGAAGCAAATGGTACAAGAGTGACCAGCACTATGACTGGGGTAAGCTCAGGAGAATGTGGGAGCTCTGATCAAGGCTGAGAAGGTGGGGGAGGCTTCCAGGAGGAGGGAACCCTTGAGGAGCATCTTGAAGGGGGAACAGATGGTCTCCAGGTGCAGAAGAGGAAGAACGGTTTGCCAAGCAGAAGGAACAGTACATGCAAAGGCCCTGAGGCAGCTTCATTCCAGCCTGGGTGGCTCATCAGGCCAATACAAGCAAATAAAACCAGGAGTTTCCTGGTGGTCTGCTGGTTAGGATTCGGCGCTTTCACTGCTGTGGCCTGGGTTCACTCCCTGGTCGGGGAACTCCCGCAAGCCGTGCAGTGCGGCCAAAAAACAGACAAGCAAAACCACCAAAGGTATAAGACGGAGGCGGTTTGGAGAGGATGGTATACTCCACCTTGAGGATTGCTTTTGAATATATTTTTAAACAGTCCCTTTTATTTTCCCTTCCTACTTCACATAGAATAGAAAACACTTAAGCTCTGATTCACCTGTTAAACCACCTCCCAGAGCTGTGGTTTCCCTGAGAACTTGCAAATTGCCCAGTGAATGCTAAGAAGTTTGATCAGAAGCGGGGGCATCTCCACGGCTGTATATCATTCCCCACTTGTCTGCCAGGGAAGAAGTCATGCCCTGGGTTGGGGGTGACATGTGGGCTCTGTTGGCTCCATGACCCCAGCAGAGTCGTTGGCGCTTGTTACCCTCAGTTTCTCCAGTAACCAAATAGATACATGATGGCCCCAAACAGCCTAGAAGACCTCTCACTGCATGACCTGGGTAGAGTGAAATTGTGAGACCCCAGGTGGCCTTAAAAAGCCTACCCACCTCTGCTGGAGAGAGCAGTGACACGTGTCAGGCTCAGGCTACCCCCTTCTTCATGGATGAAGGACAGAGGATGTGTGGGGTCCACCCTGACCATGCCCCACTCTGGCTCCTCCACTCCTATGACCCCTGCCACCTCACTTTGTTCTGCGCTAGCCAGAGTAAACTGCGTTACAAATGTGGAAGGCTTGTATGTTTTAAATATTAACTGAGTCTCCCTGACCCCTGGCACCTCCCTCCCTTACCTGGGACCTCTCCCTCCCTCCATACTCAAAGGAAAGATGCCACAGGGCAGAAAGCAACCAGGGTGCAAGGACCCAGCGCACAGTAGACGCTCTAAGACCAATCTAGGGCTACCACGTGGAAAGATGGGATTGAGAATTGGCTCTGTGTTGTACACCTACTCCCGTCAACATCTTGGCATGACACAAACCCCTGGAACTTGGCCATGACCTTGGTGGAAAGGTAGAGAACCCCGGTGGAATGGGGTCTCAAAATAGAAACGAAGTTGTGGGGAAAGTCAGCTCATTTCACACATGCCTGGGTTAACGGAGTGTATCGTGTACGCATGCTTCTCTCTCTGTCTGGAACGTTGCCCCACCATACTCCAAGGGCATACACTCACACACACTTTGCCTGGATCGTACCTACTTACCTGCTCTCCATTCAAACCTCACAGTTTCCATATGACTCCTCCAGAAAGCCTTCCCTGGCAGATCCCACCCCTTACCCCGACACCGCCAGACTGCGTTAATCTGTGATAATTTGCTTACTTCTCTATCACCTTCAGTAAACCATTAGCTTCTCAAGGGCCGGGGAAATGTCTAGTTCATCTTTAATTCCGCATGCTAAGAACAGTGTCCAGCTCTTGGTAGGCGTCCCACAGATACTTCTCCACTTAAACAAATGACTACATGGTGGGGGAGGAAGACAAGCATGGGGAAGGTTGGGCCATGCCCAGGGACCATGACCCCTCTGTGACTGTGTTCTGAACCTTTCTTGCCTCCTACCTGCTGACTCTGTCCAACTTCCCTCCTGTCCACTTTTTGGGAAGATTCTCAGAAGAAACGCAGAGTAGAGGGAAGCACAAGAGGCATGCAGGAGGAATTTGGAAGAGAGGGTCGGAGAACCTATGGGTGGAAGAGGAAGGTAGGAAATTAGTCCTTTTGATGGTGACTGAGAGATACAAGTGGAAGAATTGTACTATGTTGACACTGCGTTTTTTGTTTGCTGGACTCTGGTCTTGATCCCACAGCAATTTTCTCAGACTGGACCACATGGACCACAGCTCTATAAGCATTACATCCTTGAGAAACCCCAACAGAGAGTTCTTGCCTCTTCTTTCACTCTTCTCCCAAATCAGCAGAAGGGAAGAGAGATTTCTCTTTCCTGGCCTGCACAACCCTTCATATCTTAGACCTATGTTAGCTCTTCATTCAGTAAAGTTTTCTTGAGCCCCCATATATCCCAGGTGTAGAATGTCCTTTACTTTCTTATGCTCTTCATCTGCAGAATAATCCCTCTGAAAACCTCCACCTGAGTCCCTGAAGTGGGCAGCTATTACATTTTTTCCTGCCCAGCCTTCTTCCCCTTATTTTTTTAAATTAAAAAAAAATTATTTATTTTTTGGCTGCGTTGGGTCTTCGTTGTTGCACGTGGGCTTTCTCTAGTTGTGGCGAGCGGGGGCTACTCTTCGTTGTGGAGCATGGGCTCTAGGCGTGCAGGCTTCAGTAGCTGTGGCTTGCGGGCTCAGTAGTTGTGGCTCGTGGGCTCAGTAGTTGTGGCTCGCGGGCTCTAGAGCGTAGGCTGGGTAGTTGTGGCACACAGGCTTAGTTGCTCCGCGGCATGTGGGATCTTCCAGGACCAGGGCTTGAACCCGTGTCCCCTGCATTGGCAGGCAGATTCTTAACAACTGCGCCACCAGGGAAGTCCCTTTCCCCTTATTTTGGAAACAGCACCTCAGGGGAGCCACCCTACCCCACCCCATCCATGTGGATCGTGCTGACTGATCTCCTTGCTTTGGCTGAGAGCTGTGCACACGGCCTGGCCAATCAGTGCTTTCCACCTCCTCTGACCTCACCCGACCCTGATCCATTGTCCACGGAGCAGCTGGAGGGATTTTCTTAAGACTTAAACCAGATTATATAATTCCTCTGTTTAAAATCCTTCAAAGATTTTCGTATGAAGCCCAAAGCTCCTTACAGGGGGCCCACAAGGCTTTGCCACCTCAAAGTTTCAGCTTGAATGTCATTTACTCAGAATACTCTTCATGACCATGCTATGCAGAGTTTTGTTTATTTTCTCCATAGCATTTATCACGTTCTGTCGGTTTACTCTCTCTCCCTCACCCTATCAGAGGTGAGTGGAAGCAGAGACAGTTTATCTCATTCACTTTTTATCCCCAGCACCCGGCACATGGTAGGTGTTCAGTCAGTCTTTGAAGAGGGCTCCGGAAAATGACCTGAGGTGGGGGAGAGCCGAGCGGACAGACGTGCTGGGCTACTGCAGTGGTCCAGGGCAGAAAGGCAGGCGGTCTGCACTCAGGGGGTACGGGGTCAGTAGACACAAATGGACAGAGGGAGGATGTGTTTTGGGGGCAGAGATAACAGAATATGCCGATAAATTGGGAGAGAGAAAAGGAGGAATCAAGGATGACCCCTAAGTTTCCAGCTGCAGCAGCTGTGTGGTTGGTGGTACCAGTAGACTTGGGATGAGAGGGCAAGTTTTAGGGCAGAGCCCACACTTTATGTTTGGGATATATTTGTGCTGAGCTGTCTGTGAAACACTCAAGAGGAGGAGTTGCCTAGGCAGCTGGACATATGAATCCAGAGCTGGGGGAACAGTCTAGATTTGAAATAGAAATAGAAATCAAGGTTTTATGGGCTCAGCTGGAGAGACGATGTAAGTGGAGAGAAGGAGGGAGCTCAGGACCACTGAGGATCCCCGAGATCTGAGAGCAGGAGAGGAAGCGCAGTCAGTAGAGAAGCAGGCCGGCGTGGTGTCCTGAGCTGAGGGGAGCTTCTCAAAGAGAGAAGTGAACTGCGAAGATACTGCTGGAACATTCTTATGATGAGAACAGGGACGGGCCATTGGATTAGCAATGGGGAGGCCCTGGCGAGCTTGATAAGAGCGATTTCAACGGAACGGTGGACACAGACGTCTGATGAAAGTGTCCTGGAAAGAGACCGGGGAAAGGAAGCAGAAAATGCGCAGCTAATCTTTCTGCAAGTTTGGCCGTAAAGGTGAGTAGAGAAATAAGGTAGCTGGGAGTGTATAGTATCATGAGATTTTTGTTTCAACAATTGATTGATGGATGGACTGATTTGTTTTAATGGTATTTGGCATTTGAGGGTTCTTTGTGACCCAGGACTACACTGGGCATCACCAGATGTTTAACATCCCTGGCTCCTCCCAATACAGGCCAGCAGAGCCCCTCAAATAGAGTGACAACCAAAAACCACCCACCACATTTCCCAAAGCCCCCTCATGTGCAATACCAAAACACAGCCACAAACCAATGCTGTAGCACAGAGGTGGGCAAACTGATTCTGTAAAGGGCCAGACTGTAGCATTTTTCAGCATTATAGACCATCAGGTCTCTGTCACAACCTCTCAGCTCTGCTGCTGTGGTGCAGGAGCGGCCATAGATGTACCTGAACGGATGGGTCTGGCTGTGCCAATAAAACTTTATCTACAAACGCAGTTGGCAGGCCAGGATTGGCCCGAGGGCCAAGGTTTGTGGACCCCTGCGCTGGCATTTTGCATACTGGTGGGGACCAGTTAAAGAAGAAGGCATTGGTGATGCTGAAGGGAGAGAAAACCAAATAAACAAGGCTCCTGAGGTAGCCAGAAGGGATCCAGAGCCCCAGAGGCATGGTGGCTGTAGGGGGAGGATGTTTACTTCTGTGGGGCAGATGCAGGAAGGTGGTAGGTGCGGCGGTGGCGATGTGAGTTTTGCCTCCGGAGACCTCTGTTACTCCGTGGAGTGAGCTGAGATCACCGATTGAGATTGTGGGAAAAGTCAGGGCTTTGAGGAAAGAGACCCAGGGGGAACGGGACAGGAAACCTTCTAGAGAGCCACGGTGGGTGGCACGGCAGCGAGGGGCCGTCTGACCTCTGGGATCATAAAACGGAATTGAAAGTGAGTTCCGTCAGCTGGGTGGTGGGATTTATCAGCTGCTCAGGGACAGGCCCACAGAAGGCAAAGGGTTGGGTTCACCAGGGTTAGGGTTTTGCCAGGCATACAAGCTGGAGAGGAGGAGGCCAAGCCACAAAGGGTGTTGGCGGGGAAGTAAACGATGGGCCCTGAAATCTAAGCTGGGGAAGGAGGGGGCAGGGGGGAGGAGGAGGGTGAGAACAGGCTGAGGCCGTTGGGTTCATGGGGACAGTGAGCTTCTTGGCTATGTGAGCTGGCAGGACGGGAAGCGCTGTCCGGGAGCTGGGCACTTGGACTTGTGAGGGGTCGATGGTGGTGCGGTTTCTGAGATGAGAGTCCAGGGCGTGCAGAGGGGTGGACGGCTGAGGTGGAGGGATGGAAAGGTCACTGGAGGTGGAGGGGGTGAAGCTGCAAGGCCTGGGGTCTGGGCGGGTCACTCACTCCCAGGAGCATCAGGTCTCCCCAAGTGTCCTCAGCCATCTGCGAATTAGGGGGCGTCCAGGGGACTGGCGATGGCAGCCCTGAGGCAGCCTCTGACAGAGCCAGATGGCAGTCTCCAAGGAGGAGAGGGAGCCAGGAACCTGCAATTCCATCCCCGGGCTCCCAGGCACAGGTGTGAGGGTGGAAACATCTTCCACCTGGGGTACCTAAGGGGCGCCGTGTCCTCCGGGGCAGCCTGAGTCCCATCAGGCAGGAGGGAAGGGAAGGCTCAGAGCAGCTGCCCGCCAGCCATGGGCAGAGGTGGGCTTGCGGACCTCAGAGAGAACAGAAGGTGTGGGTGTCTGCGTGTGTAAGTGAGTGTGAGTGAGTGATCGTGGATGGGTGAGTGTAAGTGTGAATGTGTCAAGTGTCAGTGTAAGAGTGTGTGTGGACAGCGTGTGTTAGTGTGTGTGTGAGGATACGTGGGTGGGTGAGTATTAGCGTGTGTGAGCGTCAGTGAGTGAAGGGGTGTGGGCGAATGTGGGTGAGTGTGTGCTTGTATGGGGATGAGTGTGTAGAGCATGAATGAGTTTGAGAGTGAACATGTGTGAGTGTGAGAGGGTGAGTGTGGATGTGTCCAGTGTGAGTGTTGGTGGTACAGTGAAAGTGTGGGTGCATGTGAATATAGGGGTGGTGAAGGTTACTGTGTGTGTGAGTGTGTGCTTGTGGGTGGGTGAGTGTGAGTGTGGGGGGAAGGTGAGTGTATGGGAAGGCCTGTGAGTGAGTGTGGATGTGTGTAGGTGTGTGAGTATGTGTGTGTGGGTGAACAGGAGAGAGGGTTGCTTTGTTTCTTGTGGGGGGGGGAAGGGGGGAGGGAGAAGAGGGAAGATGGACAGAACTGGGTCAGCTGAGGGGCAGTACAGAGCAGGACAGGGATGAGAGAAAGTCTGGAAGATGACTGAAGGCATTGAGGGGATTATCCTGAGGGTCCTGGGTGGGGGAACGGGTTTGACCCCGTTCAACTACTGTGGCCCTAAGTGAGTGGTGGTTTCTAGGGTAACTGCCCCTCATGGTCCCACAGCATGTTATTAGCATCTTCTGAATTGCTACTGTATGTTTTTATCATCAAGTCTAAGTATTTCACATTATTCCATTGATTGGATGATCCATAATTTATTCATCATCCCTCTATCAATGAGCACTTTGATTGTATGCAAATCCTTTCAATTATTAACAGCACTATCATGTAGGTCCTTGAAGTTTTTGCTCATCTCACAACTGCTTCCACAGGATAAATTCCTTGAAGAGGAATTGTTAGGTCAAAAAAATATGCGGGCTTCCCTGGTGGCGCAGTGGTTGAGAGTCCGCCTGCCAATGCAGGGGGCGCGGGTTCGTGCCCCAGTCCGGGAAGATCCCACATGCCGCGGAGCGGCTGGGCCCGTGAGCCGTGGCGGCTGAGCCTGCGCGTCCGGAGCCTGTGCTCCGCAACGGGAGAGGCCACAACAGTGAGAGGCCCGCGTACTGCAAAAAAAAAAAAAGCAAAGATTTATGCTGTTAGATCCACGCTGCCAAAATGCTTTCTGAAAAGATTGAAACAGTTTACAACTTCACCAGCAATGTGGGAATATCCACTTCCCTGTAACGTCACCAACCCTGGGTATTATTTATTTTTCATCTTTGATCAATTAGATATTAAAATATATAGCATCTCACTAATGTTGCAATATGCCGTTATTTCATTATTGGCAAGCATATACGTTTTATTATTTGAGTATGGGCTATCTTATTGTGAATTGCCTTTCCTTATCCCTTGCTGACTTTCTGGCAAAGTGTTATTGGTTAGTAAGAGTGCTAGCAAAAACAACAGTCCTTTGCTAGCTGTGTATGTTGAAAATATTTCTCATCGTTTATTATTTGACTTTCAAGTTTTGTTTAGATGGTTTTTAATAGAAGAAAATAATTTAATTGATGTTGTCAAAGCTATGTCTTTTCTTTTATGTTTTTTGCCTTTGGTGTGAAGCTTTAAGTTTCCAGTTCAAAGATTATATAAATATTCACCTATATTATCTTCTAGTACCTTTATACAGTTTTAACATTTAGATAATTGAAGAATCATCTAGAAGTTATTTTGCTTTAACTCTTAAAGTACAAATCTAACTTTACCTTTCAAAGTGATTTTTCACACTTCCCCCTCCATGCTTCTTTGCTACCTTTGATCACTTGTCCAATTACCATTTACTGAGCTCCTACTGTGTGCCATTCTCATTCTTGCCTCTGCACAGTAGTTGTCTTGGAACCTTCCTGGGAGCTCCTATAAGACAGATTCTCCATTTATTGATTTTGTTTTACCTTAATGTCTTCTTTAAGGCCCTACCTCCAAATACAGTCGCATTCAGAGGTACTCAGGGTTAGTGGAAGCAATATTCAAAAAGATAGTAGCTGAAATTTTACAGAAGTTATGAAAGACCTCAAGCCAAAGTTTCAAGAAATGCCAGGATCCTCCAAGCAAAACAAATACAAACTCACGTAGGCAATTCACAGAAAAATGGCTGAAAATCAAAGACAAAGAGTGAATCTCATAAGTAGCCAGAAGGAAAAAAGACACATTAGTTTCAAAAGAGCATTCAGGCCTTCCCTGGTGGCGCAGTGGTTAAGAGTCCGCCTGCCAATGCAGAAGACACGGGTTCGAGCCCTGGTCTGGGAAGATCCCACGTTCCGTGGAGCAGCTGAGCCCATGTGCCACGACGGCTGAGCCTGCACTCTAGAGCCCACAGGCCACAGCTACTGAGCCTGCGTGACACAACTGCTGAAGCCCAAGTACCTAGAGCCCATGCTCCACAAGAGAAGACCCTGCAATGGGAAGCCCGCGCACCGCAACGAAGAGTAGCCCCTGCTCGCCGCAACTAGAGAAAGCCCGCACGTAGCAACGAAGACCCAGCATAGCCCGCCCCGAAAAATTAATTAATTAATTAAATTTTTAAAATATATTAAAAAAATGTTTAAATAGACAAAATACAAAGAGTATCAGATTAAAACTTTAAAAAACCCCACAATTTAAATATAAGGATAAGAAAGGTAGAAAGTAAAAAGATGGAAAGAAAAACATCATGCAAACAATAATCAAAAGTGTAGCTGTACTACTACCCCCAAAAGGTAAACTGTAAGAAAAGCATTACTAGAGATAGATAATGATAAAAGGCTTAGTCTACTAGGAAGCTATAATAATTCCAAGTTTTTATGTACTTAATGACATGGTCCGGTGATATACAAGGTAAAAGTTAACAGAACTGAAAGAAAAAATGTCAAAGAAATATCAATCACCAAGGAGGTAGAAGAGCAAAGCTGGGGGCAGGGGGTGGATTGCTGAACACCCTGGACCTCGAAGGAACCGGGTGTTTTGCACGGAAGTGGAAAATCTCGAAGAGGTTCGGGGAATCGAGGAAGACACCCACCCCGTTGACTTACCCCGGGATCTGTGAGTTTTGCAAAGTCAAACCACCCCCATTTGAGAGAACTCAGGGAAGAGGCCTCCTCAGGGCATGGGGTTGGGGGGTGATGGGGGATGAAAAGCACAGAGGGTTGCTGGACATGTGGGGCATTTGACGGCATCTTCACTACGTCAGCTGAGCAGGGCACGCAGAGGAAGGGCGTGGAAAGGGAGGGCCAAGCCAGGGACACGGTGGAGGAAGGCATCAGGGGAGGGGCATTTAAAGGAAACAGGGGAAATGCACATGGTGGATTTAGGCCAAACAGGCCCTTTGAGGAAGGAGTGACCAGGTCCAGCAGACAGAGAGGTGCCTTCCTGGGCCAGGTGCTGGTAGATCCCCAAACCCTAGCTCCAGGCTCCCTTCTGTCCGTCCTTCCCTAACCAGCCATTGCAGGGGGGGGCTCCCCCATCTCCACTTCCTCTCCCTTGTGGTGGCATCCTCACCCACAGCTTTAATAAGTGCCCCTCCAAGGGTGATCCAGACTCCCTTTCTCATTTGGGCCACTCTCTGAGCACTGGACCCTGCAGGTACCGTCTCCTGGACAGCTTCTCCAGACCACACTTAGGAACGGCAATCTGACCCTGGACCTCTTGAATGCCCCAGCACCCTCGCCATCAATCAATTACTCAATCTATCGATCAATTACACAGCAACCCCCTGGGCCTCATCTCGTGTTCCAGCCTGTTGTGAAGTCCTGAATCTTGGGCATCATGTGGGACCCTCTCTTTCTCACCTCCCATATCCAATCCATCAACCAAGCTGCATTGACCTCACCTCCTAATTACACCAGCAATGTGTCTTCTCCTCCCCAAAGCATCCTAGCCCATGTGACCATCATCCCCCCCTCAGGAAGGCTGCAGCAGCCGCTCCCTGGTCTCCCTGCTTCCAACCCCTCCAACCCGTCCTCATCAGAGCCTGGAGTCCTCCTGTCACTGAGATTCTGATCCTGTCACCCCACCCCAGAACCCTCCAATAACAATGACAACGGCAATAACGATATCTGCCAGCACTCAAGGGCCCTGCACTGTTGCAGGCGTGTTCCTGGTGCAGACTCATTTACTCCTCACCAGAGCCCTGCGAGGGGAGCTCTGCCACCAGCCCAACTATCAGAGGGAGGAAACTGAGGCACAGAGAGCTTCAGCAACTTGCCCAAGGTCACCCAGCTGGCAAAAGGCAGAGAAAAGATTCAAACCTAGGCAGCTTGGGGCCACAGCCCACACCTGTAACCTTGACACCATCCTGAGGCACCCAGGACACAAGAAACCCGCTGGCTGAGGCTCAGAAGTCCCTGTGAGGTCGGCCGCCCACCGCCCCAACTTTCCTCCCACCACGGCGCCCCCGCCCACCCACCCCGCTTGGCTAGACTCCTCCAACCTGAACGCTCCCCAGGCTTCCTCTCCACTGAGAGCCTTCGCACGTGCTGCGTCCTCTGCGCAAAACTCCCCACCGATGCCCACTCCTCCTCCACCCTCTTCTCCCACTTAACTCCTAATCATGCCTCTCCTCCCAGGGGACTTGGCTGACTCTGCCACAGGCCAGGGCCTCAGGCACACACTCCCACGCACCCTGAATTGTTCCTCCATGCATTTTTAATACAAGCTGTATTTCTACATCAGTGTGGGTATGTTCTCTGTTCTCCCAGATGGACTGTAAGTGCGGCCAGAGCAGCCACTGTGTCTTTGTGGGTCCCAACGTGTCGCCGGCGAGCGCTCAGTAGGCACTCCGAAAGTGTTTGTGGGATTGGAGGGATGAATAAACGAAAGGATCAACCCCTGGCAGAGAGGGGCCGTCAGGTTCTGAGGCCGGGCTCCGGGCCTTCCTAGCCTTTGCACGCCGACCACGAGAGGGCGCTGTCACCTGAGAAATCGCCCAGCGGACTCAGGTCTGCCCCGCAGCCTGGGGTCTCCTCCTTCAGGGGTGAGCGCGGTGGCCTCCCTAAGAAGCACTTGGAGCAGCTGGAAACTAAGACCGGGTTTGACTCTTTTCCCTGCGGCTTCCCAGCTGTGTGAGCAGTGGACGTTCAGCCTCCGTGTCCCCATCTGTCAGGTGGGGTTGCACAATCAGCTGCGCCCGCCCCATGGAGCTGGTTCTTCCCTTCGCACAGACCTCAGGGTGATGGCAGAAGTCCTCGCTGCCCTTGTGAGAACCAGAGCCCAAGAACCTCAGGGAGCGGAAACGGATGTATTTGCTCCAAAACGTTTGTGGGGGAAACCAACCTGAAAAAGGACTTCTGAGTGGGCAAGAAGAATAAATCCTGGTCCCTCTCACGTGTCATTCAAACCTCACAACTCTGAGACGTATGTGTTGTTGCTCCCTATGTTTGATGGAAAAGGAAACCGAGGCACAGCTGTACAGGGTGGAGTGTGGTGAGCCCCTGCTCACCCCCTGCCTGCCAGCTGACCACCCCTCCACGCCAGTGCATCTCAAAGTGTGGTCCCCTGGCAGCAGCAGCATGGTCCTGGCGCGCGTTGGAAACCCATGCCCCCACCCAGAGGAATACAGTCCCCCTGGAGCCATCCATCTTCCAAACTGTCTGTCTGAGTGATACACTCAGTGATTGCTAGCGATCTTGTAGGACCTCTGAGATACATCACGATACCAAGTGAATTGGGTTTTTTGGGGGGTAACATTGGTTTATAACATTATATTGGTTTCACGCGTACATTACATTTCAACTTCTGAATGCACTTCAGTGTGCTCACCCCCAAAAGTTTAGTTTCCATCTGTCACCCTTCACCCATCTTGCCCTCCCCCCACCCTCCTTCCCCTCTGGTAACCACTACTCTGTTCTCTGTATCTATGTGTTCGTTTTTGTTTGGTTTGCTTTGCTTATTTTGTTTGTTTCTTTTTATTTCACATGTGAGTGAAATCACATGGTATTTGTGTTTCTCCATCTGACTTACAGCACTTAGCATAATACCCACAAGGTCCGTCCACGTTACCCCAAACGGCAAGATTTCATCTCTTTATGGCTGAATAATATTATGTTGTGTGTGTATATCTACACACACACAACACAGCTTCTTTATTCATTCATCTATCGATGGGCACTTACGTTGTTTCCATATTTGGTTATTGGCTGCTATGAACATAAGAATGCATATATCTTTTTGAATTAGTGATTTCCTGTTCTTCGGATAGATACCCGGAAGTGGAATTGCTGGATCATATGGTAGCTCTACTTTTAGTTTTATGAGGAACCTCCAAACATTTCCATAGCGGCTGCACCCATCTACATTCCCACCAGGAGGGTTCCCACACTGTGGAGGAATGTGTTTCTCCACATTCTCTCCAGCACTTATTATTTCTTACCTTTTTTGATAATAGCCGTTCTAACAGGCACGAGATGGTACCTCATTGTAGCTTTGATTTGCATTTCCCTAATTATCAGTGATGTTGAACATCTTTTCATGTGCCTCCTGGCTATCTGTATGTCTTTGAAAAATTTCTATTCAGATCCTCTGTTCATTTTTCCAAATGAGATTTTAAAACTAACCCAAAGAGTCCTATATTAAGGTTAACCTTGAATGACCCAGAATGATCTCATTTTGTGCCATCAGGGATAATGTCCTCCCATTGGCAGGGCAGCAGGGGTCCCTACACTCGCTATGAGAAGGGCTGAACGTGTGTCAAACATCAAAGTTTGAAGAAAGAAAATTCTAGAAAAGACCCAGAAATAAATCCTCAATAAAATTAGTGATCGGGTATTGCTAAAGATATATAACAAACCTAAAGTTCCTCGTTTAGATATTTGGAGAATTTGTACTTTTATTTGAAGGAATCATAGAGATATGAGATGGCTTCACAAAAAAACAAACAAAGAAAAACAAACAAACAAAAATGCATACTCTGAGGCCCCACCCAGGCCGCCAACCCAGAGACTCGGGGGTGGGCCTGGCAACCTAAAAGCCCTCTGGGGGCTTCCCTGGTGGCGCAGTGGTTAAGAATCCTCCTGCCAATGCAGGGCACACGGGTTCGAGCCCTGGCCCGGGAAGATCCCACACGCCGTGGAGCAACTAAGCCCGTGAGCCACAACTACTGAGCCCATGAGCCACAACTACTGAGGCTGTGCTCTGCCACAAGAGAAGCCACAACAATGAGAAGCCCACGCACCGCAACGAAGAGTAGCCCCCACTCACCAAAACTAGACAAAGCCCACACAGCAATGAAGATCCAACGCAGCCAAATACAAACAAATACAAACAAATACAAACAAACAAACAAACAAATAAATAAATAAAAGCCTTCTGGGGCTTTCTGAAACACAGTCAAGTGTGGGAACCCCAGGCTGCTGCAGCCCTTCCTCCGGTGTGGGAAACGCACCTGCCCAGAGGGCAGGGGAGGACAATGAGGAAGGAAGTGTTGAGGGACCACTTTGGGACCCCAAGAAAGAGGAACGGGAAGCTGAGGTAGCCCCTGGCTCACGTGAACCCCGGGAGGGCAGGACCCACCAGCCGGAAAAGCCCCACAGAGTGTCTTGCAGCTTCTGTGATAAGTGGGACCACTCAGACAGCCCTGGGGTGCTCAGACTCTCCCTGGGGAGATCACTGACCATGATCTCTAGGCCTCTCGCCTAGGAAGAGGCCCAGGAAGCTGCCATCAGGCCCCCACCTTTTCTCTGTACTGTGACACTGGGAACCTCAGGCGTGGAAGGAGTTGGACCAGCCAGACCAGATGTAAGTTCTGACTCTGCCCCTCACTGGTTCTGTGACCTGATCCACTTTCTGTCCCCTCTTCGACCTTTGGATTCCTCCTGTATACAATGTAGCCATAATGAAAAACAAGAGCAGTTCTGGGAATCAGACGTGGCTGGGTAGGTGGAAGCAGCAGAAGGAAAAGGGCGCAGAGCGCCATCCTCAGAGCATGGAGTTTTGTCCCTGGGCTAAAGGGGAGCCTTGGAAGGGATTAGCCCAGGAGAGACACGATCAGATTTGCATTTTCCAACACCACAGAGGCTGAGATGGGGAGGATGCTGCACCCGCTGGGGCTCCAAGTACCAGCTCCAGGCCAGACACTCAGGGTCCAAACCCTTGCCCTGCCCACTCCCCACTGCTGCAGACTTTTTTTGACTTAACCTGCCAATGCCTCAGTTTCCTCATCTGTTAAAGGAAAATGAGAGGATTATGAGAATTAAGTGAGAGAACCCACGTAAAGCTCACGGCTGGAGTAAGTGCTCAACCTAGGGTAGCCAGTATTGTTGATCAGTAAGATAGTCATAATCAATGAGTGCGATAGCTTGTGAAGACCAAAAGGGACAGAGTCCCTGACGGCCCTTTGTGAGTGCCTTAGGAACAACTGTGACCCTGGTGATATAGTATAACATGACACCCCGGCCCTTCTTGGGTGCCCCAAGCCGGGTAGGTGCCGCTGGGAGCTGATGCCCGGGTTGGACTCCAGCCCCCATCCTGCCGGTGCCCTGGCCCGACCCGCCCACATGACCCAGCTTCCTGTTTGTGATGCCAAGGCTGGTGGGAGGAAATCAGTTCCCCCGCCCTGGGGCTGGAGGGCAGGAATGTGGACGTGGTGACGTCAAAGCGTGTCCTAGTTCTGGGGAAGTCGGGATGGGAAGGGCTTCCTGCAGCGTCGCCTTTGATCCCAGGCCTGAGCTGGGGGTGTGAGCCAGCCCTGAGGAAATGCAGCCACCGAAGCATTTTTTTTCTGATGGATGGCCCCAGGGGCCAGTCAGGTTCCTACCCCAACACAGCTGTGTGGACCCCAGGGGAAATCACCTCCCCTTTCCCAGCCTTAGTTCCCCCACCTGTAAGGGCAATAAATGTTCATCTCAGAGCATCCTTCACTCATCAGATACATAGTTAGGGGACCCAGCCCTGCCTGGCTGACGAGGCGGGGAGGGAAGGAGGCACTGAGCCAGGAGACAGTGACCCAAAGCATTTCTGGAGATGGTTGCAAGGAGCTTTACCAGAATCAGGCTTGTGACTCAGGCTGAAGCCTGGGCTCAGGTACTTCCTGGCCCAGTGACTCAGTTTCCCCAGCTCTGCAGAGACATCATACAACAAAAAGTTTTCCTTCTCAGCCTTGCAGAGGCATTGAGGCACGGCTGGTATGTAGCTGTCCGTGAGGGTCCTTCATACTACCATCTATCAAGCACTTACTGTGCCCTCAGGGCTTTACATAGGGGTTTTCAATCGATTCCCAATTGAGCCCTAAGAGTTAGAGACTGGGATTAGTCCCATTTTACAGAAGGGCAAAGTGAGACTCAGAGAGGTGAAGGAAATTGCCCAAGATCACAGAGCTAGAAAGTGGCAGAGCCAGAAAAAGACCGCTGGTCTTCCTGACATCACCAACGTGACCTCCTTTGTAGAGACTTCCTAACAGTAGCAGACAGGGCCCTTGACCATGGCAAGGCCACCATTTCAGAGCATGCTGGGGAATCTTCCCCATAGAGGGGGTCTCCCACCCACTCTGCCAGCCTGACCCTCAGGCCCCCAAAATGTAAGGAGGTCACCCAGACCATCGACACCTGTGTGCAACTTCTCCAGGTCGATCACCTGTGTCACCCAGAGCACCAGATTCAGGGCCTGGAGGCAGTCTCACCCCTGCACCACACTCCCTGGAGGATGGTGGCCCAAGCTCTCCACCCCTGTGTGGTGTCGGATGAGGGAGTGCACACCCAGGGTCACTGGGAAGATGTCCTGGCTCATAGCAAGGCCTTGGGACAGCATGGGTGCCCCGAGAGGGAGGAACCATGAGTGAACTTTCCTGGGAAGGGCACCAGGAGTAGTTTCCAGAACCATCTACAGCCCTCTACTCCGTTCTTCCGCCTTTCCTGCCCACCCTCTCGTTGCCTCTTTGCCTTTCTCTAAGACACTGCTCAGCCCCACTTCAGGGCCAGAGAGACCTGGGTGAGAATCCAGACTTGGCCATCACTAGCTGTGTGACCTTAGCCATTTTTTCTTTCTCTAAGTCTCTTTCTTTCTCTCTCTGTATAAATACATCAGAATAACACCCGCCGCGTTTCACGTTGTTGGATATTAAGGCATCGTGTTTTGAAAATACCTGGTACAATGTCTGACATAGAGTAATCATTTGATAAAATCACAGCTGTGGTGACATTTATTCATAAGTGTCCAGACACAGGAACGTTTCCTTGGGTGACTGTGAAGCCCTTTCCCCAGATGCCCAGTAGGTGGTAGCAGAGACTCCTTGTTAAATGAAACCTTCCTAGCCCTGGTGAGACGTTGAGCCTCCTGAGAGCATCCAGGGCTGTTAAGCCCATCAGCAGGTGCTTCTTGCGTACCCCAGCAAGGTACCCAGGCCCAGGGGCAGTGGGAATAAGGGCGAAGGGCCGTAACTTCTGGCCAGCGGACAGGTCAAGAAGGAGAGTACTGACCACCTCAAAAGAAAGCTCGTTTTCAATTCTTTTGCATATATACCCAGAAGTGGGATGGAGGGATCATATGGTAGTTCTAGTTTTAATTTCTTGAGGACCCTCCATACTGCTTTTCATAGCAGCTACACCATTTTGCATTCCCACCAACAGTGCAAAAGAGTTCCAGTTTCTCCACATCCTCGCCAACACTTGTTTTCTTTGTTCATTTGTTTTGTTTTGTTTTGTTTCATTTCGTTGATAATAGCCATCCTGACAGGTGTGAGGTTTTGAAGATTAGTGACGTTGAGCATCTTTTCATATACCTGTTGGATATTTCTATGTCTTCTTTGGAGAAATGTGTATTCAATTCCTTAGCTCATTTTTTAATCGGGTTACTAGTTTGAGTTTTAGGAGTTCCTTATGTCTTTTATTTTTTAAGTATTTTATTGTTGTAAGAACACTTAAGACGACACTTAAGTCAGATAAAGACAAGTATCATGTGATATCACTTATATGTGGAATCTAAAAAATGATACAAATGGACTTCTTTACAAAACAGAAACAGACTCACAGACTTAGAAAACAAACTTATGGTTACCAAAGGGGAAAGGGATAAATTGAGAGAAAGGGATTAACAGATACAAACTATCATACAAAAAATAGATAATCAACAAGGACCTACTGTATAGCATAGGGAACTCTACTCATTACTCTGTAATAACCTATACAGGAAAAGAATCTGAGAAAGGATAGATATATGTATATGTATAACTAAATCACTTTGCTGTACCTGAAAGTTATACAACATTGCAAATCAATTATACCCCAATATAAAATAAAAATTTGGAAAAAAACCCCACTTAAGATGAGATCTACCATCCTAATAGATTTTGAAGTGCACAATGCAGTACTGTCAGCTACACACACAGGCTATACAACATATATATAGAACTCACTCATCTTGCATAACTGGAACTTTATACCTGTTGATTAGCAGCTCCACTCCCCCCCAGCCATCAGGCCCCGGCACCCACTGTTCTCCTCTCTGTCTCTATGAATTTAACTACTCTAGGGACCTCATGTTAGTGGACTCATGCAGTACTTGTCCTTCTGTGGTTGACTTATTTCACGTAGCACAATGTCCTCCAGGTTCATCCATGTTGTTGCTTATTGCAAGATTTCCTTCTTTTCTAAGGCTGAATGATATTCCATTGTATGTATACATCACATTTTCTTTATCCATTCTTCTGTCCATGGACATTTAAGTTGTTTCCACATCTTGTCTATTGTGAATAGCGCTACAGTGAACATCAAACTAAAAAGTTTCTGCAAAGGACACAATGAACAGAGTGAAAAGGCAAAGAAAGAAAGAAAGGAAGGAAGGAAGGAAGGAAGGAAGGAAGGAAGGAAGGAAGGAAGGAAGGAAGGAAGAAAGGAAGAAAGGAAGAAAGAAAGAAAGGAAGAAAGAAAGAAAGAAAGAAAGAAAGAAAGAAAGAAAGAAAGAAAGAAAGAAAGAAAGAAAGAAAGAAAGAAAGAAAGAAAGAAAGAAAGAAAGAAAGAAAGAAAGAAAGAAAGAAAGAAAGAAAGAAAGAAAGAAAGAAAGAAAGAAAGAAAGAAAGAAAGGAAAGAAAGAAAGAAAGAAAGAAAGAATGTTCTGGTGAAAACCACCACTTAAAAATCTGAAAAAAGATGGTGGGGAGAAGCCCAGGAGAAGGTTTGGGGCTCCTGAGCCCCAGCCACTCCTCCACAAGTCTCCACTGCCCTTCTCACCCCTCCTTCATCTCTTCCACTTCCTTCCTCCCTCCTTTCCTCTCTTCCTTCCTTCTCTCAACAAATATGCACTGTGTACCTACTGTGTGCTCTGTACTATGAGCTGGGAACACAGCAGAGAGCAAGACAAATGCTGTGCCCTCTAGAACCTGCAAACTAACCATGAGACACAGAATAATCAGATAAACTGAAGGGACAAGAAAGATCCTTCCAGATTCTGTCAAGTATCAGGAGAAAATAAAACAGAGCGATGGGATTCAGTGCCCAAGGAGAGGGATGAGGAGTGTGGCGGGGAGACGGGCCAGGCTTAAGAGCATCCCCACATACAGACTCCAGGCCTGCATCTCCAAGCAGGCCCAGCGCCCAAGTGACCTTCCCACATGCAATGTGACCACATCCTGCTGTTCTCTGGACTCCTTCAGCTCCCCCCGTGGTAGAGGATGAAGCCCTAGCTCTGGACTTGACCCTCTCGCTCCTTCATTCACTGACCCCTACGGACCTCTCCAGCCTCCTGCTTCAACCCCCAAGCCCTGCACCCTGCACCATCACCCCGAGTGTTCATATTTTCCTGAACAAACACGTGGTGCGTGCTCTCAAAGGCTGAACACTTTTACATGGGTGGAGTCCTCTGTCAGGGTCACCTTCCTGGTCTTCCTACATGGTCTTTAACATGTAGCTCTGGGGACTTCCTTGGTGGTCCACTGGTTAAGACTCCACTCTCCCAACGCAGGGGGCCTGGGTTCGATCCCTGGCCAGGAAACTAGATCCCACATGCTACAACTAAGAATTCGCATGCCACAACTAAAAGATGCCGCCACAACTAAAGATCCTGCACGTGGCAACGAAGATCCCGCATTCGGCAACACAGATCCCACATGCCAGAACTAAGACCCAACACAGCCAAGTAAATAAAAAAATAGATATTAAAAAAACCAAAAAACAAAGAAAAGATGTAGCTCTGCCTTCAGCAACAATCTCTGAGCCACCCACCCGCACCTAGGCTAGTAAGGCAGTCGCACACCCCTCTGCTCCGATCACAAGCTATGCTGAGCTCTACCTTCAGGGCAATTATCACAAGGTAGCAATTGTCTGGTTACTAGTCTGCCTCCCCAACTAGACTGTGAATTTCAGGAGGATGGGCTTCATGACTTATTCACCTCTAGAGCTACGGTACCTGGCACAGCACCTAGATGGAGTCTGTATTATTTGTGGAAGGAGGGAAGGAAGGAGAGAGGGAAGAGAGAGGAAGCGTAGGAGGGAGGATGAGAAGGAGGGAGAGAGGGAGGGAGGGGGAAGGAAGGGTGAGAGGAAATAGAGCATTTTACAACTGGCAAAGTGTTCTTTCACCTACATAATTTTATTGAAAAGCCGGGACAGCAAGGAAACCTGCAGGGAAGGGTCCACACATCACACCATAAGACTTTGATGATTTTTGCTAAATCCGCAGACCACTGTTTTTAACCTTAATCTTTGTTTTTAATTGGCTCATTGAACCAAATTAATCTTAAGAGGAAATGTTGCATCACTACCCTGAGCGGAAGACTAGAATCACCTCCCATCAACAAAAAGTTTTCATAAAAATGAATATAGGGGCTTCTCTGGTGGCGCGGCGGTTGGGAGTCCGCCTGCCGATGCAGGGGACGTGGGTTCGTGCCCCGGTCCGGGAAGATCCCACGTGCCGCGGAGCAGCTGGGCCCATGAGCCATGGCCGCTGGGCCTGCGCGTCCGGAGCCTGTGCTCCGCAACAGGAGAGGCCACGACGGTGAGGGGCCTGCGTACCGCAAAAAAAAAAAAAAAAAAAAGAATATAACTGGTGCTTACCATGTGCCAGACACTCTGCCAGGCATATTACTAACTAACACTATGAACTAACATTAACTTGTTCACCCCCAGAACAATCTTATTGGGGTACCATTATATCTCAAATACATAGATGGGGAAACTGAAGCACAGAGGTCTTACGTACTCGTCCAATGTCACAGCTAGAAAACAGCAAGGGTACCATTGGAAACCAGGCAGCCTGGCTCTAAGAAACAAACATAAATAAAACAATGTCCTGTCTTCCATCTAAATATTATTGCCTTCTTCAGGCTCTGTGCCTGAAACCTCTCTCTTTGTTACAAAGGGAGATCAGCAACTGCTAAAGTGGCATTAAAGCCACAGTAGCACGGACCTGAGGCTTTCTGACCGAAGTAATCCAGCGATGGAAGGGGAATCAGAAAAAGAATGGATTTCTCACAGTGTAATTTACTGTTATTTCATGCCAAGTCTGGAAAATTGTCTCTGCTCGAGCCGGCAGTGTTACAGCCCACACTTTGGGAATCTGAAGCAGAAGGAGCTCCCGGCAGTATCACCAGCACCCTAAGCATTTTCAGCTCAGAATATTGTCCAAAATCGTAGGAGGCAGAGCCAGAGAGGAAGTAAGCAAGGTGCAAAATCAACAAGAATGGTCAAAACTCTAATATTAAACAAATAAAAGCAAATTAATCTAACTGTATAGCAAATTGATATATCATTGTGATATCATGAGACCACAGAGAGGGGAAAAAGAACAAATCCAAAGAACCTCTTAACACAGCCAAAACACTGTGTTACCCTTGACCTAAAGACAGTAGAACTGGAAAGAAGGCCTAAACTTTATGTAACAGGTTTACTGTGGTTCACCAGGTCTGAAACTGTATTGTGGTTATTATAGCACTGAGCAAATCAGCAAATACATTGATGTTCTTGGCAGTCAGGGTTTCCAGCAAGGGACATATAAATATGGGAGGGAGAAGATTCCTGTGGTGTTGGACTGGAATTTGAGGGGGTAGTATGAGCTCATGCTGTAAATGTATTTAAACACAAACGAATGTTGATTTCCAGCTCTGTCTGCTGAAAGGGCCGGGGTCAATGACACCCCAATAAAAATGAGCCCGCCTAGCACCCAGATCTCGGTTTCTAAATATCGTTCCCCAATAAAAGGAACCAGGGCCGGTGGCGCAGTGGTTAAGAATCCGCGTGCCAATGCAGAGGACACGGGTTTGAGCCCTGGTCCAGGAAGATCCCACATGCTGCAGAGCAAACTAAGCCCGTGAGCCACAGCTAATGAGCCCCCGTGCCTCAACTAACTACTGAAGCCCTCATGCCTAGAGCCCGTGCTCCACAACAAAAAGAAGCCACCGCAATGAGAAGCCCGCACACCGCGACGAAGAGTAGCCCCCGCTCGCTGCAACTAGAGAAAGCCCGTGCACAGCAACGAAGACCACCACAGCCATAAATAAATAAATAAATAAATAAATATTTTAAAAAAAGGAACCAGGGCCATTTGGGGAAATGGATGATCCCAAGTTTGGAACAAGAAAAATACAAGATGAGCCTGGAACACCAGGTTTTGGCAGAAAGTGAGGAAGTGACCAAAGAATGATGAATCAAAATGATACAGGAGCCAGCCTGAAGAGATCACTGCTGCCAGCGATGGAAAACTTAGGTATTGACTTGTCAGGGACAATTGAGCATTGAATAATGATGGCAATGGATTATAATATACTGAACATAAAAAAAAGAATCCACAAATTCACCCTGATAAATATAAAATAAAGAAAAAAGAAAGGAAAGAAAGGTGAAAGGAAGGAGGGAGGAAGGAAGGGGGGTGGGGGAAGCTCTTCCTTACAGAAGAATTCCAACTAATGAATGAAGAGGAAATGATAGATTTATAAAATCACTCGACAACCATTGTAGTAAAAACTAATTCCTTTGTCATCAATGGATGCTGGAGAATCATCAGGTTGGAATCATCAAGGAATGATGGAATTAGAAAATCATTTGGCTTCATAAGTTGATTTAAGTAAGAGTCATCAGTGGGTGGGAAGTTTGTTGGGGGTGGGCAGGATATACACCCTCAAATCACCAGGCTTCATATTACTTGCTAATCCCACAAGGGAAAAGTGTACCTTCGTCGTGGAGAAATCTGGCAGACCCCAGCTTAGCCGGGAGCTCATTTGGGACCACCGGACATCACGTGCCTCCTGATGTGATGCGCTGAGAACTGGGCAGCGCTGCTGGGGAAGCCCTGCCAAAGAGGCAGGACCTGTATCTGTATCTGATCCTGAGCAAACAACCTGACAAACCCACACTGAAGGACAAGGACGTGCTATAAAACGGTAGGCCTGTATTCTGCAGAAATGTCACGGTCATGAACGACACAGAGGGCGGAGGAACTAAATGTTCCAGATTAAAGGAGAGAAAGGAGACAGGACAACTGGATATAGGCCTCATCCTGGGCTAGATTCCAGATGGGGAAAAGAAATGCTATCAAGGGTATTATTTGGACAATTGGCAACATTGAATATAAACTGTATATGAGATAGTCATATTATATCAAGTGAATATTGTGATTATGCAGGGGGTATGGAAGTGTTTAGGGGCAAAGAGTCATGATGTCTACAACATACTCCGAAAGGGTTAAACAAAAGAAGGAGAGGGGAGGAGGAAAATGATGAAGGAGAGAAGGAGGGGGAGGGGAGGGGCAGAAGAAGAAGATATATAGAGACATAGAGAGAGAGAGCAAGAGATGAAAGCACATGAAATGGTCAGCTTAGAGCAGGATTTCTCAACCTTGTCCTTACTGACATTATCAATCAGAAAATTCTTCTTCTTGGGCTTCCCTGGTGGTGCAGTGGTTAAGAATCCACCTGCCAATGCAGGAGACATGGGTTCGAGCCCTGGTCGGGAAGGATCCCACGTGCCGCGGAGAAACTGGGCCCATGTGCCACAGCTGCTGAGCCTGCCTTCTGGAGCCCGTGAGCCACAACTACTGAGCCCGCGTGTCACAACTACTGAAACCCGCGCGCCTAGAGCCCGTGCTCCGCAACAAGAGAAGCCACCGCAATGAGAAGCCCGCGCACTGCAACGAAGGGTAGCCCCCACTCGCCGCAACTAGGGAAAGCCCGCACGCAGCAACGAAGACCCAACACAGCCAAAAATAAATAAATTTATTTAAAAAAAAAAAAGAAAGAAAGAAAATTCTTCTTTTTTTTTTTTTTTAGAGTTACACATGGCAATTTCAAGTTCACCACTTGGTTGTAAGGTTTGGGCTGGACATTAGTGATGTAATCTCCAGGGCAATTAGAGGACAACCACCTAAATGCCATGAGATTTAGTACTTTGTCCTAGAGGGAACCCCCTCAGTCTCTGCTGGTATGTGTGTGCGTGCGTGTGTGTGTGTGTGTTTGTGTATATATATATATATATATATATATATATATATATATATATATATATAATTTATTTATTTACTATATGTATAATCAAGTTGAAATATTTTGTTTGCTGAAATAGGCTATATCCTTTCTCTTTCATTTGTCTGCTGGAGAGAGATGTATTAAAAATATCCCAAGTTAAATCGTGGATTTATAAATCTCTCCTTTTATATATGTAGAGGCTATATTTTTAGGTGCATACACACTTATGATAGCTGTGCCTTCTTAAAAGATTTTCCCTTTAATTTCCCTTTAATTCTATGTACTTCCCCTCACAGTCTCTATTAATATAATTGCTTAAAATCTAGTCGTCTGATATTCATATTGCTACACTAGCTTTCTTTTGGTTAGTATTTGCACATTATTCATTTTTCCAGGCTTTCGTGTTCAACTTTTCAGTGTGGTTTTATTTCAGTGTATCTAATTTTTTATTGAGATATTATTGACACATAATATTGTATTAGTTTTAGGTGTACAACGTCATGACTTGGTATACACATTTATCGTGAAATGTTTGCCACAATACCTTTACTTAACATCTATCACCTCACATAGTTAGTTTTTTTTCTTGTGATGAAAACCAGAAAGTTCCTTGTTGTGAGTGGCAGTCACCACATACTACGCATTGTAGCGTGTTTAGCAGCAGCCCTAGACTCTACCCACTAGATACCAGTAACAACCAAGAATGTCTCCAGACATTGCCTCTAGCCCTGTCCCCTGGGAGGCAGAATCACCCCTGACTGAGAACCACTGCTCTAGGTGAAGGTCAGAGAGGTGTTTATTGAGCCATTCTTGCAACTTTTCTGTGGATTTGAACATTTTCCAAATAAAATTTTTGAAAGCAACAGACTACACATCAAAGTGTTGGCCGAAATAAAATGAACAATATGAGAGCTGTGAATTCCAGTTTTATTTGGGGACTTACTTAGGACTACAGCCCAGGAGACAGCCTCTCAGCTCTGAGGAACTGCTACAAAGAGGTGGGTTTGAGGAGAGGCAGGGAGGTGAGCATGTGTGTGATTTTGGAGAAGCGGTATATATAATCATGCAAACCTCTCGGTAGGGTCTCTGCTAGTCTGAAGCAACAGATATCTCAGTTAATGATTTTAATGCTTTTCTAAGTGTGGAGAGTTGCAAGAAATTGGGTTCATAAAATTTTCTCCTGAAAATATCTAACTACGTGAAGGCCTGTTCTGCCAGTTTTCCCAGAGCACAGAGTGCCTCGTTCCTGATCTCTGCCCCGAACTCCTTTCAGTGGGTGCTGAAGGTCAGCGACTGCAGCGGCGAATGACTTAATTCTTGTAGAGCCAGATAGAACATCCTTTAATTGGCGAAAGGAAGATGGCTGTGGGAGAGGGGGCCGTGTAGATGGCGGGGCCTTTACTCCTCTGGCCGAGTTGCTACAGCTCTGCGGTCCCTGTCGCCTGGGAGCTCCTTGATGGTATATGTCTTTGTCATCTCCATCACCCCACAGAGGGCCTAGCCACAGTGATACGGTCAACACTGGGCAAATTCACAAGGCCATCATCTACATCTGGGGATCCACTGATTGGCCGTCAGGTTGGACGTGTCACCAGCTGACGGGGCCAGAGCCAAGAGCCAGCTGAGATGAGGTAGAACGTGGAAGCCCAGATCCGAAGCACGAAGGGTAGGCAGCAGCCTGGGTGCTCGCAGAGATGCAGGAAGGTGTCTGAGAGCCAAGGCTGGGCAGGGACCAGTATGTGGCCTGAAGCTCCCAGGGGGCCCAGCATGGAGTGTGGGGACTTTTGATGGAACCAGGCAGAGGGGGGATCTGGAGCAGGCAGCAGGGAAAGGATGCCGGTGCAGCCAGTCTTTTTTTTTTTTTAATTTATTTATTGTATTTATTTATTTTTGACTGCGTTTATTTATTTTTGGCTGCATTAGGTCTTTGTTGCCACATGCGGGCTTTCTCTAGTTGCGGAGAGCGGGGGCTACTCTTTGTTGCGGTGGGCATGCTTCCCATTACGGTGGCTTCTCTTGTTGCAGAGCACAGGCTCTAGGCGTGCGGGCTTCAGTAGTTGTGGCTCGTGGGCTCTAGAGTGCGGGCTCAGTTGTGGCTCACAGGCTCTAGAGCGCAGGCTCAGTAGTTGTGGCGCACAGGCTTAGTTGCTCTGCAGCATGTGGGATCTTCCTGGACCAGGGCTCGAACCCATGTCCCCTGCATTGACAGGTGGGTTCTTAACCACTGCACCACCAGGGAAGTCCTGCAGCCAGTATATTGAATGGAGACAGAAGAGCCATGCCTGAGATGGGAGGACATTAGGCCTCCAGCTGCAGCCCTCCAAAGACAGCAAGATCCCTGGCTGCAGCCCTCCACCCCTGCAGCCCCCATTGCCACCCCAAACTGGACTAATGGAACATTCCAGAAGGAGAGACTTGAACAAGAAAAAGGAGGAGGGGATGGTGGCATCTTGGGACCACAGCCCCTGCATGGAACTAGTATCTCATCTGGTCTGTGCCTGAGAGCAGACAGTTGGCTTGAATCCAGCCTTGCCGGACCATCTGTGGCAGTCCCAGAGCCCCAAAGGCGAGGTTACCAAATACTGAGGAGTCTGACCGCCCTGCCTGACCTGGCTCTCAGCACTTCTCCAACCTCCTCTCACACCACTGATTGGCTCCCTCTTATCACTGCAGCCACACGGGCCTCCTTGCTGCTCCTTACACTAATTAAAGTGGTCTCCTAGCCCCAGGGCCTTTGCACTTACTGTTCCCTCCATCTGGAATACTTTACCTCACATCCTCTTAGGCGTCCTTCCTCACTTGATTCAGCTCGAATAGTACCCTCTGAGGGAGACCCCACCTGACCACCAACCCCAGCCCTAAACCGTTCTACACTGACCTTATTTCTTTCATAGCAGCTATCATTTCACTCCTGAAATGATATTTTTATTTGCTCATGTGTTAACTGTCTCTCTTGCTAGACTGTAAACTCTGTGAAGGTGGAGACTTCGTCCTGTTCACAGCTATAAGCTCTCCAGGACAAGGTCTGGCACATAGTAGGTACTCAATAAATACTTGGATGAATGAAATACTTAGATCACTTAGAATAGTTTTCTGGGTTTTGTTTTTGTTTTTGTTTTTTGGCCACGCTGCGCGTCTTGTGGGATCTTAGTCCCCCAGTTCCCCGACCAGGGATCGAACCCAGGCCCTCAGCAGTGGAAGCACGGAGTCTTAACCACTGGACCACCAGGGAATTCCCAGAATAGCCTTGTTGTTAAAATTGGGTACCCAGGAACTTCCCTGGTGGCGCAGTGGTTAAGAATCTGCCTGCCAATGCAGGGGACACGGGTTTGATCCCTGGTCCGGGAAGATCCCACATGCCGTGGAGCAACTAAGCCTGTGAGCCACAACTACTGAGCCTGCGCTCTGGAGCTCGCCAGCCACAGCTACTGAAGCCCGCGTGCCTAGACCCCATGCTCCGCAACAAGAGAAACCACTGCAGTGAGAAGCCCACACACCGCAACAAACAGCAGCCTCCACTCGAGGCAACCAGAGAAAGCCCACGTGCAGCAAGGAAGACCCAACGCAGCTTAATTAATTAACTAATTGAATTTAAAAAATACACAACCAAGTAGATATTTGTTTAAAAAAAGAAAAGTGGGTACCCCAAATGCAGATTCTGACCAGCCCTGGAAAACCCAACAACCCAACATTATCCTGGAAGAGACCCTCCCTGGAAGCCTCCAGCCTACAGAGCGTGCCTCACTGCCCCACACTGAGGACCCATCTATGCCCCTCCTGCCCAAGGGGGCCACACAGTCCAGCCGCCATCCCTTTCTTCCTACTATCCCAGCAATTCTGCTGGGAAACTGCCAGAGGTGGGCAACTCACTTCCGCAACGTTGGGCAAGGCACAGGATTGGGCGGGGGCATCACTGAGGGAACCCTCTTGCTCACCAGAAGGGCCCCTCCCAGCCATGGCAGGGCTAGAAAGGTGACTGTCCCTTTAGGGAGAGCACAGGTTCTCAGTCCCCTGCTGCTGCAACAAAGCTTCCAGTTCAAGATCATAACCTTCCCCATTAAGACCTCAAAGGGCACAGGTCCTGGTTCTCAGAGTCATCAACGCTTTTCCTCAATCCTGCTCCCACCCAAAGCCTTCCTGAGGTCCCCACTGCCCTCAGAGCGAGTGTAACCCCTTACCTGGCATTCAGGTGCTTCATGATCTGGAGCTGCTGCTATCCCTGGCAGCCCCGCCTTCATCCCACACCTGCTCACCTGGCTGCTCACATCTCCAGGGCACCCGGGCCCTTTCACAGCCCCAGGAGTCTGCATGAGTTGAGCCTCTTCCAGGACATCCTCCTGGCAGGGACGGAACTTGTCTCTCCCATGGCTGTGTTCCAAGCCATCTCTGCACACCCCGTCCCAATAGCAACAGCAAACCCGTCTTGAACTTCCCACGAGCCCTGCATGTTCTAAGTGCTTTGCATTAACTCACTTAGTCCTCACAACAAACTTACAGTAGGTGTTATTCGTTCGTTCATTCATTCATTCAACAAATAGTTACGTATTTATCCTGGGCCATGCTGTTCTAGGTGCTGCGGACACAGCAGGGAACAAACCTCACAAACTTCCCTGCCCTCTGTGGCTTACATTCTGGACAACTAAAGTAAAATACAGGATTACTGAGTAGTGATTAGAGACATATGGGAAAATAAAGCAAGGAGGGAGACAGAGAGGGCCTGGGGGGATGGGGGCTGCCCTTTAAATGTTGGAGTCAGATGACATTTAAGCAGAGACTGGAGAAAGGTCAGAAAGCGAGCTAGGCTCGTATCTGGGGAATAGCATTCCAGGTGGAGAGAATGGCCAGGGCCATGTATAAGGGCAGGACTTTTCTCGGCATCAGAAGAGTGAGCAAAGAGAGAGTAGCAGCAGTGAGGCCAGGAGATGAGGCTGGGAGGTGAGGTGAGGCCACATGGCGGGGATGGGGGTGGCAGGTGTCACCGGAGGACTTGAGTTTTCCCTCTGATTGAGACAGGGAGGCACTGAGAGCACTGAGAATGAGCTCTCGGGAGCCAATGTGGAAGCAGAAAGAACAGGGAGGTGAGAGACGATGCTGGCTCTGAGCAGAGGGGTGGATGAAGGGAGGAAGGAAGATCTGGCTAGGTCTGAAGGTAATGCCACCTGCACTTCCTGATAGTCAGATGTGGGGCTGAGGAAAAGAGAAGAGTCAAAGCTGTCTCTGAGTTATTGATCTGACCCCTAGAAGGATGGAGGTGCCCACTCCCTTACAGATAAGGAAACGAAGGCACAGAAAGTCAGCTAATCTGCCTGGGATCACACAGGCAGTCATCGGCGAGTTGGGATTTGAATGCAGGGCTCTGGCTTTGGAGACTTTGAGCTCCCCAATCCTCTGTGGTGTTCAGAAAATGTTGAACTTTGATAAAAGAGTTTTTGAGAGAAAGAGATACAGACAGGCAGTCAGTGCCTGGGTTGGAAATGTGATTGCTTCTAGGATTAGAGCACACAGACTTGTACCTGAAGGCTCTTATCACCAAGACCTAGCTGTCCCTGTAGTTTCACTCGGGTGGCACTGGCCATGCCAGCCTGTGTGAGCCAGCCTGCTTCCTGCAGTGTCCCAGGCACGGGAACTGCACCCACAGGCTCCTGGCACAGAGGCAGCTTCCTCGCCCCCATTACATTCAGGGTGCCACCACCATGGAGAGCACCAACGGGGCTTTGCAATGTTTGGACAACACAGGCTGGAAGGGCTCCTCCTCATTCTGGAGCCCAGGCCCAGGTTAGCTGGGGTGTGGGCTGGGGGCAGGGCCTGGGGAATTCTGGGGCTCAGCCCAGCACCCTTCGTCTCAGTGTTTCGTCCCTCAGCCCTTCAAAGGACAACTGCCAATCCCGATTTGCAGATGGGGAAACTAAGGCTCAGTGAGGCAAGGTCGCCTGGCCAAGGTGAAACTTCCATGGCTCCCCATTGCCTTCTAGAAAAGCCCAAGAGCCTTGCCATGACCTGAACTGATAGGAGGCTATTGATCCACGGTCTTTATTATTTGCACTTACTCTGCATATTCATACATTTTGATGTGGAAACATCAGTGTGTTTGTTTTTAGAAGAAGACCCCACCCCCATAGGATGTGTCATGTAAATACATGGTATAGTTCCCTTTTTAAAATCTGAAAAGCTGGGACTTCCCTGGCTTCGCAGTGGTTGAGAGTCCGCCTGCCAGTGCAGGGAACACAGGTTCCATCCCTGGCCTGGGAAGATCCCACATGCCGCAGAGCAGCTAAGCCCGTGAGCCAGAACTACTGAGCTCACGTGCCTCAACTCCTGAAGCCCACGGGCCTAGAGCCCCTGCTCCGCAACAAGAGAAGCCGCCGCAATGAGAAACCCGCGCACCGCAACGAAGACCCACCGCAGCCAAGAATGAATGAATGAATGAACTTTTTAAAAATCTGAAAAGGTCAGATTTCTGAAACCTCTAGCCCCAAGAATTTGGGGTAAGGGATTGTGGACCCTTGATACCCTAAGGCTCTTGCTATTTTCCAGGCACTAGGCTGAGCACTTTGCACCTGTTTAATCCTGACAGTAACCTAAGCAGCCACTTTATTATTATGCCCATTTAATAGACGAGGACACTGAGGCTGCAAACCGTGCAGCAACTGGCCAGGTTCACGAGTGAGGGCCAGAAGCCGAACGTCAGACTGCCACTAAGAGCCATGCACGTAGTCAACACAGGCCATTGTTTTCTCCTGCCCTCTGTGCAGTTTGCCAGCCTGGCTGGGGGCAGAGCACACAGGTTGGAGGGCTGAGTCACTGGCACTGCCCTCTAGCAGCCTATCATGTGACTGGGCGAACAGGTCTGGTACCTCCTGTCAGTCAGGGCCATCAGGGGAGGGCTTCGAATGCTGCTTAGAGCCCTTGAACTTTATCCAGAAGGCCATGGGGAGCCATGGAAGGATCTAGAACATGAAAGTGACATGATCAGGATGATGCCCTAAAAGAGTGGTGCCCGAGCATGAGTGGGCATCAGATGACTTGTTAACACAGCACTGGGCCACACCCCAGCGTTCCTGATTCACTAGGTCTGGGGTGGGGCCTGGGAATTTTTATTTCTAACCGGTTCCCAGGTGATGCTGCGGGTGGTGGTTGGGGACTCCACTCTGAGAACTGCTGCTTTAGAACAGCACAGCAGGGTGGAGGGTGGCAGCAGCCCCCGAGAATCTGCTGGAATAAGGGCTGCCGCGTCGGTCACTTAATCCTCCCAACTCACAGATGACGAAGCACTGAGACTTAGCGGGGAGAGACTGCCTGCACGGGCCACACAGCTATTCAGTGTTGGAGCAGGGACTCCATCCTAGGGGCTTAGGGCTTCAGAGAGAGCCCCCTACTTCCCCACCTCTGAGTCAGGGCCTAAGATGGGGCCCTTGGAGGACAGGACAGGGTGCTCTGTCCTCAGCGAGTTGCAATGTCACTAAGTCCATGAGTCAGAGAGACTTAGGCGTTGCTGCATCCCTGGGCTCCAGACCCTCTCACTCACTCCAGCTGTGGACCCCCAGCTGCAACAAATCTGCCCCAACTCCTTGTCACGGCGGCAAGGCCAAGAACAGGTTCAACTAGGCCAGGTCACAGCTGCTGCAGAGGGAGAGAGGGGGTCATCAGGGTGAGCCCCGAGACCCCCATCCCTGGAGAAGCCCCTGCCTTGAATTCCCCCAATGGCTGCTTCAGGGAAATCAAGGCAACCTCCCTCATGTCCCTGTTCTCTGGTGGGTTCTTGCCCTCAGCACCCCATGGGGGGACTCCATCCTGCACCCCCAGGAAGGGACAGGACTGGGGGACCAGTGGCTGTCCTCTGTCTGCTCCCAACAAGGCTTACAGTCCTGGTCCCCGTCCCGGCTGAGTGAGCCCGAGCTCCGTTTGCAGACTGCGTGCCTCACAGGACGCAGGTGGGTGAGATGCTGCGTTATCAGGAAAACCACTATTTCCTAGCATCTACTATGTGTCAGTCCTATTGTCAGGCATCTGCCAGGCACCCTCTCATCAGCATGACAGATGATCTGCTGGTCTGCGTGTCTCCCCAGATAGGCCTGGGGATATCACACCACCACCACCTACCATAGCCGTGCTTACGCAGACACTTTTTTTTTTTTAAGAGAGAAAGTGAAAAATCAGAAGCAAATAAGGCAAATCGTTAAGGGTTAAATGGGAGTGAGGGGTGCTCGTCCACAGTATGATTTTCTGAACTTTGCCATATACTTGAGATATTTTCTGATACAATTACGCTGGCCTGGAAGGGGGGAGGAGGTCTGAGGAACTGGGTCAGGAGCTGGCCAAGCTCGTCATCCTCCAGATGTGATGGTGAAGGTGGGAGGGTGTGACTCACCGAGACAAGCCGGGATGTTTTGGATGTTTCTGAAACTCTGAAGTCCCCTATCCCCTTGCCAGCTCCTGACAAGGGCGTGCATGGGGTGAGCCCCTGAAATAGCAGAGTGAACCAGGGTGCCCAAGGGGACACCCATCAGCATTCCTTTCTCAGGCTCCCCACAGGGAGCGCATGCGGAATGCTGGGATTTTAAGCCATTCCTGGAGCCCTTGTGGTTCCAGCTTCGACCCCAGCTCCACCCCCCACCCCATGGCCATGGAGTCGGCCTTTGGGTCCACAGGCCCACAGAGACGGTGAGTCCCCAAGCCCTGGGCCTGGCGGAAGAGAACCTCGGCTGTAGAAGTGGGCTGACTACAGCTTGTTGTGCTGTTGCTAAGTTCTGTGCTGATCAATCTGGCCTCAGGGGTTTTTTTTTTCCTTTGGTTTCTTGTTCTGACGGGAACTGGGCGAATCTGGAGCTGGTTCATCACAGCCGCAGCATTCCAGAGGGTGTGACTCCGAGAGCTCCTTTTTGGCCTCAGATCCCGCGTCCACACCCTCCCCAGCTGCCGAGCGGATGGATGGACGGTCGGGAGAGCAGCTCAAACCAAGGTTGGAATATGATTTATAGGACTCCATCCTCACTGTCCTTTCTAGAAGCTAACTTGTCTTCCAGTGAGAAGGAAGACGTTTTAAGGTCAATGCTGAATTCTGTTTCTTGGTTCCACAGTTCCCTTTTCTGGTATTTAAAGCTCCATAAATTTTGTTCCAAAAGTCTGCCCCGCCTCCTGCCTCATATTCCACAATGTCCTGTGAGCCAGACAGGCTGTCCCCACAAATATCCTCGCTCCTGGGGTTCATCTCTCCCCTCCTCCTTGCGGCCTCGCAGCTGGATGGGATCAGATCAGGCAAACCCTCAATTCCTTCCTCCCTCCCTTCCTGCCTGCATCCCTTTCCTCCTGCCCTCTTCCCTTCGGGAAACATCCACGCTCTCCCAGGTCTTATGCGCTCGAGAGACAGACAATATTGTAAATTTTTAAAATTATTTATACGTTTTATAAATAAAATTACACTGTAATATACATTCAGGTGGAGATGAGCACTGTGAAGAGAAACTAAGGTGGGAAAGAGGCGAAGAGATTGGGGTGTACGTGTGGAGAGAGTTGGGGGTACTGCAGATGAGGGTCGGGGGACGCCCTGAGGAGGTGGTATTTGGGCAGAGACCCGGAGGGGAACATGGGAGCTTGTGGGGAAAGGCACATGTCGGGGGAGGGAACGGCAGGTGCACAGGCTCTGAGGGGAACAGCAAGGAGGCCTGTGTGGTTCAAGCAGAGGAGTGACACAGGAGGAGAGGAGAGCTGGACCCCGGAGGCTGGGGCTTGGTGAGCTGCAGCAGGATCTGGGGTTTTCTTCCACGTGCGCTGAGAAGCTCCTGGGAGCCGAATGCAGAGAGGTGACGACCTCAGAGCTGGTTTTTTTGTTTGTTTGTTTTTTTAACATCTTTATTGGAGTATAATTGCTTTACAATGTTGTGTTAGTTTCTGCTTTATAACAAAGTGAATCAGCTATATGTATACATATATCTCCATATCCCCTCCCTCTTGCGTCTCCCTCCCACCCTCCCTATCCCACCCCTCTAGGCGGTCACAAAGCACCGAGCTGATCTCCCTGTGCTTTGCGGCTGCTTCCCACTAGCTATTTTACATTTGGTAGTGTATGTATGTCCATGCCACTCTCTCACTTTGTCCCAGCTTCCCCTTCCCCCTCCCCGTGTCCTCAAGTCCATTCTCTACGTCTGTGTCTTTATACCTGTCCTGCCCCTAGGTTCATCATGAAAGGATCCCTGGCAGCTCTTGGGCCAAGAGTAGAAGCAGACGTAGGGCCTCAGGTAAGAGGCTCCGGCTGCATCCGGGTGGGAGATGGGTCGGGTCTGAGGGGCGGGCACTGGTGGCCATCAGGAGAAGCAGTTGCGTGTTGGAGGGACAGCATGGGGTACAGCCTGCAGGGTATGAGAGAGAAAGAAGAGGCAGTCAAAAACAGCTCCGGGGCTGTGGGCTGGAACCACTGCTGGGGGGGAGGGCGATAGGGAGGCCAAATGGGGAAGATGCAAGCAGAGCACGTTCGTGGGGGCCAAATCCACAGGTTAATTTGGGTTCCAGACAGCGTGGAGCCTTGTGAGCCATGGAAGCAATAAACAGACCCTCTCTGAGATGGTTCTGAGGACAGCCGAGGAGCCACTGGGGGGTTTTAGGCAGAATTCCAGAACATTCCAGATGTTATCTCCTCTGGGGAGCTTCCTGGTGCAAGTGGCTTCTCTCTTGTTAAGTTGCTTCATCTCGGAATCTTGACTCAGTTTCTCCAATATTTTGTTTCACTCTAAAAGCTTTTGCTATGTGCCGGGCACTGTGCTGACTCTAGTACCAGCACTGTTGCGTGAATTAGGAGGTGTGGACCATTGACCATGGTACCATTTCACAGAGGAGGAAAGAGGCACAGAGAGAGGCGGTCACTTGTCCAAGGCCACACAGCTGAGAGGCTGGGACTCAGACCCAGGCAGCCAGGCTCCAGAGTCCACATGTCAAACCACTGCACTCCATTATCCAACTCTTTATTCACCTCCACCACCAGCACACACACACACACACACACAGTGCCATGTGGCTGTGCACATAGAGACCTCCAGGAGAACCTGTATCGAGGATTATGCTCCAGCTTGGTTTTATCTGCAGGCCTGCTCTCTCTGTGTTTATTAATTCACTAGATAAATATTTGTATGTGAAGGCCACGGCCGGGGCTGCTGGGAAGCTGAGACGGGGTGCCTGTGTTTCCTGCCTGTGCTGTGATGGAGGGAGGAGGCGAGGAGGTGGGGACCCAGGCTGGGAAATTTACCCTACAGAATGCTCCGTGCCTGCAGAGAAGGGAGCCGCAGACAGAGCCCAGGACGGCCCGGGTTCGGGGCAGGAGAGCATCGGGGGGCTTAACAGTGCCTGTCTTAGGGTCACCTCAACCCTGCGTGACCTTGGACACGTCACCCCACCTCTCCCAGCCTCAGTTTCCACCTCGCTGTAAAGGGGGCTGAGCAACCCACCGCCTAGAACCATGTGAGGCCACCACCGCTCAACAAAGAGAACCAGAACTTCCACTTCCCAGGCTGGGATGATATTGCGTGTACGTCACGCACTGTTCTCCGAGAAGTTCCTTTCTCAAAGAGGCTGGAGGGTAGCGAAATGTTGGGTGGTGGGTCTTGGCTTTCCAGTGCCCCCCGCCCCACACAAGTCACTCTGGGGCCATGTGGATTCTCGGCTGTCTCTTGATACAGCAGATTCCAGGGCCTTATTTAGAAGGCCCTGGGGGGGGGCAGTGGCACACTCCCCCAGACCCCCAGTAATTCACCTGCTCTCCCCTCACCTCCACCCCCGCCCCAGGGTGAACAAGGGCTCAGGTTCTGGAGCCAGGTTGACGCCCCGACCTTGGGCACAGCCTCAGAACCCTAGTCCCAGGCTTGCCAGAAACCCTTGCCGCCATGGGGTTATGCCCTGGGCTCCTTAATTTAGTAGTCAGGATGGGGTGATTGGGGACCCAGAGAGGAAGAAAATCAAGACCTTCTTTGGGAACGAAGGTGTGGATGCTTCATCCTCGGAGACACCTGCACCCCTACCAATCTCATTAAAATTAAATACCATGTGTCTTAATAAGAGCGTGTCCCACTCTTATAATAAGACCCATAACATTGCATATAGCCTAGAAAAAAGACTAGAAGGAAAGACAGTAGCAGGTAGACAATTCCTGTCTCTGGGTGGTGGGAGATGAGAAGCTATTTTTATTTATGTGTTTATTTCTTCTATATTTTCTAAACTTTCTCCTTTGAAAATGCACTACCATTAAAATCATGAGGAAAAAAGCACTTTTTTAAAAAGATTATATTGTTAAAAACATAAAACTCAGAGATACAGTAGAAAGCTATAGACGATCTTTTGAGAAGTAAAATCATAAAATTTAAAAGCAAAAATAATACATATAATTACATATAACCCAGATGAGAACAGAATATATGTAAGATACATGACTAAAGTAATATATAAGATTTATATGGGTGTAACAATATATTCTAAATGAGAAAATTATATGTGAGATAGAATACAAATAATATATCTCCTGTACATCCCCCATTACAGCACATACTCAGGGCTCCCTGGGATTTATTTGTCTTTCTCTCTTGCTGGACTGTGAGGCATTCACAATTCAAGGTAAAGTTTTACTTATCTCTGTTTTGCACTGAGGACCTGGCACATAGTAGGTACTCAATAAATGTTTATGAATGAATAAATGAATATCTTCTTTTTTTAAAAAAAAAAAAAGATACACATGAAAACTCTAAGTATACTGGGACCTGATGTAAGAATGTATTTGACAAGTTAATAAAACATAGAAAGTTGTATATTCTCAGACAGAAGGCCCAGAGGCAGGTCCAGCGCCAGTGTCCCCATCTGAGTCTGTCCCTCTGGGCTGCTTGTGGACCATGTGTCCTGCCCATCAGGCTTGGAGGTCCAGGTAGACAGGGGCTGTCTTTGTTCATCTCTGAATCCAAGGCTCCTACACAGCTTAGGCTGTTCTCAGGAGGACAGCGGAAACAGGTCAACAGTCAGAAAAAGGCATTAGGCAAGATGCCCTTCATTCCGTAAACGAGTTAAGGTAGGTCCTTGATTTCAGACAAAAAGGTATAAGGGCACCCAAGGATAGGTCCTTAAAGGCGGACCAAGCTCCCCTGAAGGTGGAGCTTCTCTCCCCACTGCTGCTTCTGCCCTGAGGATAAGAGGAACCCCACACCAAGAATTTAGGGGAGGTATCACTGGCTCAAAAAGGAAACACCAAAAATGAGAGGGGAAGGAAAGTGGCCTCTTCCTGTGTTACGGTGCTGTTTACTTGTCTGTATTCCCTTCTCGACGGAGTTCCTCACACACAGGGGTAGGGACTTCTCCAATTTTGTCCAAGAAACTCTCAACAGTTGATTAAATTCAAATGACATTGAATGAACTACTCTGTGTCACTATATTTGTTGAATGAATGGATGAATGGATAGAGAGCCATTTTTGCCGCATTTCCAACCCTGGGCCTTTCCACTGGGGATTGCAGAATGAGTAAGCCTTTGGGCATTCATTCGAAAATATTCACTGAGCTTCTAGTATGTGCCAGGCGCAGCTGTAACCCCCATGCTCACGAAGTTCCCTTGTTCTGTCACAGCTACAAGTGATATTTTAAATCCACTCTCCCTATACATATGTTGACTTGGGGGATTTTTTTTTCCTTTTAGAAGAAAGTAGATTCCACTTCTAGATATATACTCAAGGGAGATGAAAACATATGTCCATACAAAACTTGTTGAATATGCATAGCAGCATTATTCATAATAGCCCCAAAATGGAAACAACTCAGATGTCCGTAAACCAAGGAATGAATAAATAGAATGTGGTCTATCCATACAATGGAACATTATTTGGCCATAAAAAGCAATGAAGTCGGGCTTCCCTGGTGGCGCAGTGGTTGAGAGTCCGCCTGCCGATGAAGGGGACACGGGTTCGTGCCCCGGTCCAGGAAGATCCCACATGCCGCAGAGCGGCTGGGCCCGTGAGCCGTGGCCGCTGAGCGTGCGCGTCCAGAGCCTGTGCTCCACAACGGGAGAGGCCACAACAGTGAGAGGCCCGCATACTGCAAAAAAAAAAGAAAAAAAAAAGCAATGAAGTACTGATACATCCTATAAGATGGACGAACCTGGGAAACATTATGCTATATGAAAGAAGCCAGTCACACAAGATCCCATACGATTCCATTTGTTAAGTATCTGGAGAGATAAATCTATAGAAACAGAAAGTAGATTCGTGGCTGCCTAGTGCTGAGGGGAGGAGGGCTGCTAACAGGTTGGAGGTTCTTTCTGGGGTGATGAAAATGTTCTGAAACGGATTGTGGTGATGATGGAAAAACTCTGAATATAGCAAAAACCCGCTGAATCATACATTTTAAATGGATGAATTATACGGCATGTGAATTATATTTCAATAAAGCTGTTATAAAACCAAAAAGAAACAAAGCAGAGAATTTCCCCTTTTGAGCAGGCAAAGTGTCGTGGAAATGTATTTCACAACCGAGTGGTCTGCTTCGGTTTAGCGGTGGAATTTTTCTTTTTCAACAACTTTGAGCTCATTCTTCAAGGCAAATTTTCTCAAGGTTCGTGCTAGGAAGCCCTCCCCTCCTCCACCACCACTGCCTGTCCCCAGGCCAGGCAACCCTGTCCGTGGCCCTTGACGTAGTTTGTTCCACACACCATCCCCCCAGCCTCTCCCCCCCACTCCCCCCCCCACCCCATACCCGCACTGCTCAGCTGCTGCCAGCTCCCAAATGCCAGAGCTGCCACCTGGGGCCCTGACAACGCAGGGGCCCGCAGTGTTGTGATATGTTTGGATGGGGAGTGCGTTTGGTGCCAGTGTTACCAGGCTCCGAGGGTGACTAATCCCATCTGCATTTTTAGTTTCAGCTGCCTGAACTGTTCATCTGGAGGACCTCAAACCTCTCCGTTGTTTCTGGAGAAGTTTGCCTCCCATTTGCAGATGCATGAGCTTAATTAAACCCATTCTCCAGCCCCCTCAGCCACCACTCACACACATATGTGCCCAAAAAATACTTACTGAGCACCTACTATATGCCAGACACTAATCTGGGGAGACAGCAGTGACAAGACAGAGTTCTTGATCTAATGGAACAACAAAAAACACAGTGTTTTTTAAAAAGAAAAAAATATCTAGATAGTGTTAGAAGTGCTGTTCAGGTAAATGAACCAGTGTGAGGTGACTGTGGTACTCAGAAGTAACCTGAAGTTACTTCTAGTTCGGGGGGTGACGGAGGCAGGGAGCAGCTTCTCTGGGGATGTGGCTGAGAAAGAGGTGTGTGTGTGTGAAGATCTAGAAAAAGAGTGATCTAAGCAGAAGAAACATCTTGTGCAAAGGCCCTGAGGCAGTAATAGCAACGAGGCTGCCGTGATCCCACCTCACAGCCAGTGAGGAAGGACAGGGAATAGGTTGGGGCAGACTGGGTTATATAGGGCCTTCTCTGCATTGGGGAAGAGTTTGTTTTCTCTAAATGCAATGGG